>NW_019731568.1:741221-831643 GCF_002891405.2 Cryptotermes secundus | reverse complement strand
GCCACATATTGTATTTTCCTTGTCACTGGGACTCGAGGTACGGTTAAAGTCATTTCTCCTTTGGCCATAATGCCAAACGAGTGTAATTATCATAAACCAGTTCGTCAAAATCGCCGCTACATCATCGTTAATATTATCAGCATCCTCGAAATGGAAGATAAATAGAGACGTGCAACAAACCGGTTAGTGGCAACTGGGAGATATAAATATCCAAAGGTGCACCGACCATATTCTATACAGAACTTCGAGAAGTAGTAACTAGTAACTATATGTTAGCATGAAAGCAAGTAGATACAGCTTAGCAATGATTCAGATAAGATTTTCATGGCTACTGTAAACCGGCTTGTTAAAACAAGGGAAGCGGTACTGAATTCCGAATGGGACCTAACCGTTATTTACAAATTTTGTGTGTGTAAATGAGTTTATGCGTCTACGGATCTATCAGTTGTTATCTGATATCGGTAGCAATATTCTTAGAATATGTAATAAATACATTATGTCCGAACGTTAAGAGATACGTAAACCCATGGAAACATAAACTATAAAATTACGGTGTAGATGTAAAACTTCAGAAGTAATTCTCGCTGGAGAATGTCGTATTGAATTGAACTATTATGCCCATACATATATGTAGGTATATATGGTACTGGCTCTCTACTCATAGTTTAGACAGGATGAATGTAGAGGAGATGCTATTTCGTGGAAGAAAGTGTTTTCAATAAAAAGTAACATCCAAACAGAGCGGCCTCCATAGTATAGAGGTAACGTTCACACCTCATGACTCGTAGTACGCGGGTTCAAATACCCGGCGGAGGTCGTCGAAATTTTAAGGGCGGAAAAATTCAGGGAACAAGTCCTCCGGGAGGGACTTTAAGCCGTGGGTCCCGTGTCGTAAAAGAACCTCATATCTCCAAAGGAGGTCACTGAGCCAAATTAACGGACGTTTCCCGCCCCACAGCAGTCTCTAATACCTCTGGTAGATGGGGGAAGCATTATAGATACCTCTCAGCTAGTAGAGCCGGTCTCGCTGGCTGGGCGGGACTGATGGTAAGCACCAGTACCGGTAGGATATAGAGACTGGTAGAAATCATAGAGGTAAGCACAATGGACCAATACAGGTCTAAGTGCATGGGGAAACCCACCCTCTCCAATGACTAACTAACTAACATCAAACAGGCTCCAGAGATTAAGCAGACTTTACTTCTCCCTGAGAACTTGGATAGATCCAGATTTCCTAACATCTTATAGCCTTTATTAATACAGTTGGCGACATAAACAAATAATTCCAAGAGAGTAGAACTACGTACCTCTTATCACACGAATTCACCAGTAATAAATATTAGTTCATTTTTCATCAGATCGCAATTTTCTAACTTAATTGCTTTATTGTCTCTCTATCTATGGCTTTACAGCCCTTTTGTTGGACCTTGGCCGCTTTTAAGTTTCCTAATCCTTTACACAGACGGTAGGACTCCTTGGACGGGGGATCAGCCAGTCTCGAAGTCGCTAACTACAAAGACGACACAGACGCACACAGACATCAATGCCTTGAGTGGGATTCAAACCTACGATCCCAGTGTTCGAGCGAGAGAAGACAGTACATGCCTTAGACCGCGCGGCAATTGCATCACTGCAGCACATAAATCTTAAGGAAACTTGCGGTCCTAATTTGGAGGTTCCGCTATCGATTCTTGGCTCTGGGGTCGACTTTCTTGACAGAAATTTCTCGTGGTTTTCCTCAGTTCTTACAGGCAAGTACTTAAGAAATGCGGGAGGGAAACTTATTGCACAACCTGCCGTTCATTCTTACATTCTTGTAGCTTGTGACCTTAAGTTCAGCTTCATCTCCATGCACTGTTTGTGTGTGTATGTGTGTGGAGAGGGCAGCACAGGCATTAAATTGCCTATTCTGGAAAATCAAGGAAGCATAGAATAAAGTAAACGATAAGGTGGGTGAAAGCGGGAAACAATTAGATTCGCGCAAATAGACATTTTATATTGTATTTAATTGGAATGCGTTGAGAGATTTTTGGAGATGAAAAGACCCCAAGAATGGGATGACTTCCTTTTTCATTTTTCTTTCTTCTTTTCTTCATTATACATACATTTGGAGTTCCTCGCGTAATACAATACACACACTTAGAACAGAAATAGTGTCAATTCGAATAAGGATGTTTGTAGGCAACTTGAGCTTTGTACCAGTTTGCATTAACTGAAGTGTGTTAAGAGGAGAGTCGTGATCAGATCAATCCAAGCAGAACAAAATCAGATTCAGAGGTTTCTCGGCCCGGTTCTTGCCCGCCTGTTGCTGTCCTTCCGGAACAAGCAGGACCATTCGCTGCAACGTTCGTAAAATTGATGGATTCCTCTTATTGTTGCACCATTTTCCCACAACATCATCAGTCTCTGTTACCAGCATTCGAATTCGCTCTATCAGCAAATAATAAAAAGACTTGAAATGTGCACCAAATTAACGCTAATTTTCATTTAGTGCAGATCCAAATAAATTCTTTGTTTTCCATCTTCTCACACATCTTGTGCTGCCCCTTGCTGGCAGAACTGAGAGTTAACCTAACCTAACGTAAGACCTACATGGAAATTTGCTCTTCATAGAATTAATTGCACGCTATTTTCCTGCCATTCTCTTAATTACACAACCTTTGAAAACTAAGTACAATTTTTAGACCTTAATGAATACCTGTTTTATAATGTATACCAATTTGTTGCACAATTCACTGTTTACAAGGAAATCGGTAAATATCAATATGAAGTTCTTGGAAACTGAGAAGTTCACTGTATTGGACGAATAGGGTCCAACCAACTAGTTTCATGAGCTGAGTGTCTTTTGAAATGCTGATATTTTCACAGCTACTCTAGAAATTCATAGCATTTAATGGAACACAAAATTTCTTACCGTGTTCACAAGACCCTGCTCCTGGTCCGTGTAATTAGCCAGAAGAATTTAACCACAAGGGCACAACCACAACGCAAAGGCGTTCCACTGCTCTATCCTGACCCAGATGATTTCAGTCCACAACCCATTTCTATTTCTCTAAGATCCGTTTTAATATTTTCCTCCAATTTCTAGGTTTACCTAATGGTCCTTTTCCTTCTGGTGTTTACACAAAAATCTAGTATATATTCTTCTTCCATGCGTGTCACATTCCTTTTTATGTAGTCGCATTCCTCGGTCAATTTGTCACTGTCTTCAGATTACAATTCTCCCTTGTTTGCAGTATCTACATTGTTTTTATTAATATATAAATTGCATATTTACAATGTACGCTAGATTTTATGGAGCAAAAGTAAATTTGCTCTAAGTAGGTGTCTTGAGTAGAGAAGGCATCCACTGATGATACTCTTACAGGCCCTGTAGAGGAACTAATGGCTTTAGCTTTCGTTATCTGCAGGTTGGGGTAGGTCAGACGGCCACTGTCTCCTCAAGCTTCTTCTTACATTTTGTGGGTTGCTAATTTCTACAGCTCGTCTGTTATTGTGTCAGAGTACGCTCTGATGGTAGAGTGTTATGTATTTCTTCCATGACAAATGGCATTTGGAGATCATCGTGGACAGTAAATTTGGATACATACAACGGTGCGTTTGTTATTAAGCTCAAGACTTTAGATTGGGATCTATGAATTATTTTTGTGTTTGATGGTTTTGTACAGCCTCATAGCTATCTATATACCACATGTCCGTATGGGTCTTATTATGCATTAATATAGTAGAAGTTAGTTTCTTATGGATAACATGAATTTGCGGCCCAAAAGCCAGGACATTTCTCGTAGCCTTAAGTTTAGCTTCTACTATGTATACCAAAGCATTGCTGTCATTATTATAAGACCTATAAGAGAAAGTGGTTTAGACTAAAAATTCAGAAACGCCCTGTACTACATCACTAGCATGTCTACGGATCTATCGGCTCAATTTGCAGAATTGCGACCTCTTGGAGAAGAGCGCGGGAATTGCTTTCCCCGCCCAATGTTCACTGCGGCAGCGTGTCGGTAGGGCAGCATGTAGCCTCAAGTCCTCGGACCTTCTGTCTACTTCATTTCACTGTACAGAACACTGTAAGTGAATTTGGGAGGGGGCCCAATTATCCCAGTCATTCACTTGTTTGAAACTGGTTTCGCTTATCAGCTTAGATATCGGTTCTCTGGACCTCTTCTCTGACCTTTTGTGTCACTTTCGTGTTGAAACATGAACTAGTAATCCAACTGAACATTACATATCCTCATCTCGCTGGCCATGGCATCGCACAGGAATGTTAAACTATTGAGAAATCAATTTTCAGGTTGTCTAATCGTAGGCTAACAATATTTTGCGCAACTACAGAAAACAATTGCCCGCAAGTTTCATCTCCGAAAATACTGAAAGCATTTCTACGACTAAATTCGATATTTGAGTAAACTCTGAATTTTGCTGGATGTAATTCCTTCTGGATCGTGTCGGCTTAGTATAATCCTTACTTTACATGGAAGGCAGATCGAATTGCATTGATTTTCTAGAAAAAAAAACAGTGCATTATACAAAATGAACATTGGCTACAAAATACAAAATATGTAAGTTGTTAAAATCCGAAACGTCTATTTCAGACATATTTCTATTGGTGAATATCTAACGAAATATATGAGCAAATAAGACCTTACGTAGTTTGATTGACCTTGTAATAATAGACTTGTAGGTCTACATGCAGCAATTGGACGCAATCACAAATTACATATACAAAATTGCAAGGAATGCATTTGGGCTCTCGACAGATCGGAACAAGGTACCTGTATGTAGGCCTGTGGCAGTCTGTGCAAATCAAAATGGTTTGCCTGTGTTGAGGGCACAAGATTTTATTCTGAATTCCGGGATTTTTATAACCTGTTTCTGTCTGTGGTGTAAATTGTTGTGGCGTAGCAGTTTCGGCACCAAATATATATGTTGGAAGGCATACTGACAATTATTCTGTATTTGATGTTCAGGTGAAAAAGAAAAGGAAGTGGTTATTCATTGGTTTCCTACAATTTTTCACGTAACCTTACCGGAAAGCAAAATATTAGACCGGAAGAAATTTGAAACCAAAGAGATATATAATTTGAGTTCATCAAGTACAGGATGGTTGAAACAGAGGCTTTAAAATGAGATGATAAGTAACGTGCCGCAAGATAATAAGGAAGGCATGCAAATTTTTATTGGAAACTTTTCCGGAAAGAAACCGATTGGGAGATTTGGCTGAGAATTTGAGACTAACGTTAATATGGCCAACAGTTAACTACATAATGATTATGTGAAGTGGTTCTAAATAGTTATCGTTTCCTCAGCTGAGAAGTTTTGTTTTTCCTCAACCTCTCCATGTGTAGGACGGGACTGAAGTAAATCACGACAGCTTCGTTCCAAAAGATTTCTGGTGGCGAAACTTTTTCTTAACATCAAATTTTATACTATACCCTACGTAACTGAAACAGGGCTATTAAATAAAAAAAAACTAAAATCTTCCATCTTCCGACTGATCTCTTTTCAATAAACTTTAAAACCAAATTGTTCATGCATTTCTTGTTTCTGCAAATCAACCTATATGTCCAGTTTACCAAACTGTAACATGCCTAACCGTTGCTGGACAACGGGAGGTGGAACGAGTTACCACGAAGACAGAACCTTGATAAACAGTCGGTTGCCAAATTACGCAGGAGTGGAAATGAGGTTTCGCGACAGTAAGAAAAGCGGTGTTTCTCACTGCCGTGCAGAGTAGAGCCGAAGTGAGCCGAGCCGAGCCGAAGGGCGCTAGTTGCTACGCAGCTGTAAACAACTCTCGGCAGCGTTCCCCAGCAGCGCCTGTAAACACATCGTTTACGCAACAAGGAAGAAAGGTGGGGTTTTCCGCTGTCCGACTGAGGGTTTGTAAGATAGACTGGAATGCCTAAGCAGTTATAAGAAAAAAAAATCTGGTCATGAGCCCCAGCCGGGGCTCGACACCAAGACAGACAGACTGACGGACCGTCAGTCGCAATGTGACTTGGGACTAAGCAGTTAGTGGAAATATAGCAGCAGTCGCGGAAAGAAGACCTGAACGAGTGGTTAGAAGATCTTATGTGATAGCGTGCGATAACGAAGAAGTCAGCCAGTGAATATTTATTGTGTGACTTCAAGATTTTATGTGTGCTGTAGTACAGTTATATTGAGAGTGTGTAATTAAGAGAGACTTGTATAGCTCCCGCGTTATAAATACGTGAAGACTACTGAGGGTAGAATGAATAGAATAGTGTGTAGGGTTTGTAAATTGTGTAAACTAGCAACAGTGTTATAATTAATTGTAGCTACGACTTGTAGGTTGTTAAATAAACCAATTAATAATCCGAACGTTGACTTCAGTAACAAAACATGTTACAATACTTTCAAATCTACTTGACTGCCACAGCAATATTAGCGATGTTTTAACCTGCTCCATGAAGAAGAGCTAGTAGCAGCTCAGTTACTTAAGAAATGCTCTGCATCTTGTGAAACCAGAAAGGTCATTACCATACTCACAAGAATAAGCCATAGGTGTCTAACCTGAGCCAGATGAATCTACTGTACATTGTTTGAGCTTATTTTGATACTAAATATTCCAATATTCTCGCCTCAACTGCGCACAAATATTCCATGTGGCCTCTTTCCTTCAGGTTTTCGGAGTAAATCTTTGGGTTCGTTCCTTATGTCACGAGTCATCATTTTATTCTCCTTGATTTGGCAGTAATACTGGGTGAAGGTTAGAAAACTTGCATGTCATTTCGTCATTTAACTTTCTGCATTCTCTGTTTATGTCATCTCTCTTAGTCTGACGGTATGCATACCTTCCTCTATGAAATGTAAGTGACTGGTCAAGTTGATAGCACATATGTTTCACCACTACAAGACCCATGTTATATTTTCGGTTGGAGTCACACCCTCACGATTGAAGGTCTTCAGAATTTTTCTCTGAATCTCCAGACAAATCCCGGGATAATAATTTATAACAGGGTTAAATTTATTTTCCAGACATCCCAGATCTACTCGTTCAACAATCCGACCTTGTACCTATGTACAAGAGAGCATTGTCAAATAAAGTAATACCAAAACAAGAAATAAATATTTGTTCAGTCAGACAGAGTTCGAGCTGCTTACTTTTCGACATGGGAACATGCCTCGTCTTCTTCAGCTACGTCAAGTTAAGTCTCTTTATACCAGAGAGAGAAAATAGAATTGAACTCAAATGGAGCTCAGTTTCAAGCCTGACAGTTGTTATAAAGGTGACAGGTTTCTGCTTTAAGTCAGAAATTACATCCGTAATGTTTTCGAGCTTCTTTTCCTTTCATTATCTTAGCATTCACTGCTATTACAAGAGCTCAGAATAACGTACATCATCGCACAAAATGGAGCAAAACACTATCCATTGCAGACCTCATGGGAAGAGGATAGTAGGTTGACATTTATATTGATCTTACAGGAAAGGGTTTAGTATCATGACCAGATCATGCCTATAAGAGGAAATTTCTTGATCAGCCAAAGAGATGTCGTCTGATTCTGCGAGTCACTTGGCCGACTAAATTAATTTGTTAGTCGGTTAGTTTATAATTTCGTTAATTGGCTGGCTAGCTGATTGGTTACTTGAGGTTTATCTTTTCTTTTCTTGTTTTGTGTGCTATACAGTGCGATCTCAATATTCAGAATATAGAGGGCAGAATGGATGAGTAATAGATGAATGATGAATTGGAAAGAATTTGGAAGGAACAGTGAGTGGCTTATTCAAAAAAACGTTGCAGAATCTTAGTGGAGGGCTGCGCGAATCAAGATAAACCTCAGTGAAATGAGCATGTGTCTCGGCCAAAATTTCGAAAGCAGTACCTTCGGACTAAGAGACTAGAGTTTTACCCCATATACCGTTTATGATTTATTGACTGAGACTCGGGTTAACGACACCTCAACTGAAAAAAAAAATTGCAGGTGGTAGTGGTGAGTTGGTAACTGGAAGGAGGCATTTGTGGCTCTATTTAAGGCACAGATCGGTTATTTGCCTGGAAATTAAGAAAACCTCAGTCAGAATGGCTGGCATTCCATTCGATAATCGAACCACGTGCAGCAAGAATATAAGTCAATGGCGTGATCCCTATATCAATTAGCTCAATAATTACTAAGGTTATTGGCCGTAAATTAGTTCATCGGCTGATCGGTCAATCGATAGATGGGTATTTTGTATGTTCTTTTGCTTCATGTTTGGTTGTCTACGTACTTACTTAGAATTTTATTTTTTCAATTATTGTATTTCTTATCTATCTATCTATGGCTCTATAGCCCTTTGTTGAGACTTGGTCGTTTTTTTAGTTTCTTGATCTTTGGACGGGGAATGAGCCCTTCGCAAAGCCGCTACCTGCACACAGGACTGTAGAAACACAGAATAAACACATACACACACACCAAACTTCCATGCCTAGAGTGGGATTCATACCCACGATCTCAGCATCCGAGCGAGCGAAGACAGTTCATGTCTTAGGCCGCGCGGCCACTGTGATCGGCGTTGTATGTCCAGTCTTCCTATTTATTGCAGTTATGTATGTCCTTAGCTTTTCCTCTCTTAACCACAACGTGTCTATGCATTTAATTTGATATTTAAAAACAAGTAAAGGTTAGTAAGTCAGTATCCCTTTTCTCTCAGTGGTGAATCATGCGTGTATAGGATCTTAGAATCGCTTTTATGTTGTTGTCCGAGGAGAGAAAGGCACCAGGACAATAAAACTTAAAATTTTGACAGGTCACTAAGCACTCGCTACAAGTGGGACGAGAGAAACGGGTTCTGCAATTACCAATATTTGTGTTTCAATTCGCCACCCCAAAGCTGATTTTCTCTGAAAGAACGTTTCAACAATATACGTGTATATAACTTCTAGATGTACATACGTTAACAATTAACAAACGACCTCCTCATTCGTCACTATGGAAACGTGAGTGGCTTTTTAGAGCCAGTTCATTTACTTTGTGTTTTCAGTTAGACTCCTTACTCTGTGTTGCATTGGGGGCACGCGGGAGCGTAGTTGGTTGAGGCACTATGTCAGTCGCTTTATTGTTTTGTTGGATGGTTACCCAGTCGGTGAGCTGATGTATACTTGTGGATCTCTCTGAAGCAGTTGAATACTTTATATGTGCCCTCTTTGTGTTTTGTAATATACTTCACGTAAAAGCGTGTTGTACTGTACATATATTGTTTGCATCTTTATGACTTAATTCAAATCCTACGTTCATTTTTCACTAACTTTGAATTCATCGAATGTAATACATGTATGTACGTATTTTTCATCCCTTGTTCTGTAAAGACAGTTTGTTATAGGAAGATCAGCTTTTGCTGCATATTTTTCCGATACTTTCATAAAGAACAATTTCTAGGTTATTATAATTGAAATTAGTTTTAAAGGTTTGCGGGAAATTTACCCCGATTTACACTGAAATTCTTATTTTCAGACATCAAAGGCACGATGTATATATATATATATATATATATCTGTAACATGATGGTTCCTTATGTAATTACCAGTATTTACTTTCTATATCGATGTTTGTTGTTGTGACATTATCATTATTATTATTATTATTATTATTATTACTATCTTACTTTGTGTATTTCTCTATTCGTGCTAGCTTTGTAATTGGCCTCTGTGCTGTTAAGTTTCCACATAAATAAACATGAATTGAATTGAATTGAATTGAATTGAATTATTATTATTAATTGAACACCCTAAGTTTGTTGATTACAGAAAGCTAACTTGTTCCCTCGCGTTCCTACCTGACCGAGCCTCAGTGTCCCACATTAAGAATTTTTGTTGCAAAATGGCAGTTTCATTAACGAATGTAACCTTTTGTTTGGAAGCTGTTGCCTCCCCTCGCTCCTCAGCGTGCTATTTGTGCCAGCGCTATGCGAGCACCAGGCTATGAAAATGATAAATGGAACCACTCTTCCATTCTTTAAAAGCCAATTCATCTTAACTTCATTGTACGACTAATACTGTTAGCATAGGCAGATTAGAGTATATAGCGTGGCATGCAGCAAATCAAACATCACACGAAAGTGGCTGTTATTTCAGATACAAATGTAATAACAGAGTAAAACCGAACTGTCTAATCTCTTCTTAAGAATGTATAGTTATTGTGTAATGGTTAGCAACTCTGTTTCGTACAAGTATTTCAGAACGTTGGATTCGATTTTCGGTCCATAGTCGGCTCCGCTATCTGAAGATTTTCGTAATACTCCTCGGTTCCCAGAAACTGGTGTAACATCTTAAAATAATTCATGACTACTTCCTTCCTGATCCCTCCAATTCTTCACCTATCAGTCATCCTCCTTTCAACGCGACATAATCTATGAAATAATGATAGTTTGTTAAAAAAAAAGAGGAAAGCGTTTTAACAACAAGCAATAAAACTTGACCCACTGACACAATTCGCACTCATCTCCTAACGTTTATCTTTCGTAATAATAAGGTGCAAGTCATAATTGATGCCATAAATTAGCATATACGTATATAAAACTGTAACGCTTGATTTTTTTTTTTTTTTTTTGCGCCAGTATGAGATTGTGCTGTGTGCAATGCAGTGAAGGAACTGAATCTTGAAGTCAGTGTCCCGCTACGTGGTGACACATTAAAATGCTGAGCAATTTCTGAGAGCACACCAAACTTGTGCTGCTGCAGAACTGTACTGTGTACTTAAAAACTATATTCATTTTACTTCTCATATATCGTTTTCCATTAGCAAATATATAATATCTCGTCCATAATGTGTATGTATTGACCGTCTTCTAGTGCACACAATCTCACTTGTCACTTCACTACATGTTTCGGCATCACTGTGCCATCCTCAGGTGTGTTATTTTCTTAAACTATTGCACTGCTCACCATCATGTGTCGTTTGTATAATGATGTGAACGCACGCAGCCACAAGAGAAGGACACATCACAAGACGCAGTATACACAAAATATAGGAAGAACGACTCCCATAGCGGAAGATTGATATAATACGCGAGTTTGAAATACGACGTATAAGATGATAAATCTTAACAAAATTTTAATATATAAATTTTATTATAGTGCATGATGAATATACATTTTAAATCACCTGTCTTCGTACAGAAGGTAGCAGATTAACAACTTTTCAGGCCAACAAACAGGCGACAGAAGTGACAGAAAAATACAAGAGTTTGAAAATGGTTATACTAAAAAGGGAATTATTTGATGAATGTAACCAATAACAATAAAACAGGTACGGCAGCAATCACCAGTGTTATGACAGAACACAGCTGAATAAACCATCACTAATGTTACAGAATTTCATTCCCTAATTTTGACTAACTGCGTTGAGTAAAGTCTATATTTAGCGGTAAATCCAGCCAAGAAACTCTTTGCATTTTGTGGAAGTCGAAATTTCATTAGTACATTCATAAAAGCATAATACCGAGCCGTGTCTAAAGGCGGGTGCATCCATTCTACAGTCTCACACCGCATTTCTGTGTAATCCGTTTCAATATTAGCCCTTCTGCCGTCTTCAAAGAGGTTCACCTCTTCATGCTTTCCCATCAAATGTTGTATACGTATATATATATCGTTTAATATTCGGCATTAATAAATGTGTAAATCGAATTGAAAATGAAAAGCCATACCCTACTTAAGTTCACATCAGGATGTACTTTACCTGTCCTAAATAATCCACTACTCATTTCTTTACCAATTTACCAACTCCATATAACCTTGAAGTAAGCAGTCTTATGGCATGAGGCTACGTGTAGATATTGTGTTAACCGAGGAACGTATCGCCTCCATCTTCAGGGTAGAAGAAAAAAGAAGAAATCCGAGAGCGAACCAGAGTGAGTAGTGTCTCTCTTGTACCCTGAAGATGGAGGCAATCCGTTCCTCCGAAACGTCGGTTAACACAATATCTACACGTCGCCATATCCCAGAAGACTGCTTACTTCATAGTCACAGCCGTGAAAACCTCAAATCTTACACGTAACCTTATCATTTGACAGCAGTCTGTCAACTACTTACAGTTGATGCAGAATCGTTAATGTACTCATACTACGACCGATCCTACAGTATCGGGTGACATGAATCTAAGGAACAGTTAATGCAGTATACTCAGCATTATGTACGTGAAAACTTTCAAGTTTGTTGAAACAGTTCCGGCGCTCCTGTGTCTGAGCAGAATTCTCTTGCCACCTCGCATTTCGTATGACTTCTCTCGCACTCTGAACTCTGTATTTTCAGTTATCGAACGCATGATAAGTTGCTCGTAGGAAGAATGCTGAGTACGGTGTAACACATTAGTCCATGCTAATATTACAGGGAAGAGAACCGGTGCTCAGACGTGCCAACGCGGAGATTCACCAGTGTCTTTCGCGCTGTTAGTCTGAGTTATTGACGATGACAAATGCTGTTACAATAATTTGGAGTGTTACCTCTTAGAAACCCGAACAGGTCTGTGAATTTACTAAGTTCTGTGCTAATAGGGCTACGTCAGATTTATGTCTTATGCAAAAAGTTAAATCATTTAAGGCATAATATGATAATCGTGTCTTCCATCCATAGATTTCTTCTCCATATCTACTTGACGGGCTGTGATAAAATTTACTATGGGCGGTCCTCACTGAAAGTTGTCTGGAAAATTCAGTTCTTGTGCCTGCCATTAGATCAAAACTCGAACCTATTTTATTTTATGTACAAAAAAATTGCTCCACTTAGAATACATTCCTTTGGCGCTACAGCCCCAGTTTGGGCCTTGGCCTACCTCCATGAAACTCTCCGTTTCACTTCGGTTTACTAGCTCTAAGACATTCGGTAGGACTCCTTGGGCGGGTAATCAGTTNGTGGGTCTCTGGGGGGGGGGGGGGGTAAAATACATTAGTAGCCATAAATTGTATGATATTCACTCGTAGACCTCATTGGAATCAACGAATGTAAATATTATTTAAAATATTTTTAGAGTTTTTCAATGAATACTTTGTTATTTTCAGTATTCTAGATGCTATTAACTTTTGTAGATGATAATTTATAGTTGAAAAACTAATCACACGACAGCTATCGCCCACTGAGAGACAGAACTGCTGCCTTCATTAGACCTACACATTGCGCCTTATATCAAAAATGTATCTGTTGCAATGCCAGCTTATTTCTTTAATTGATAGTTTGATTTCAGCACGCGGTAGCGTAGTTGGTTGAGGCACTATGCTATAAACCGGAAAGTCGCGGGTTCAAGTCCCAATGAGGTCACCGGATTTTTTCAATTTACCTAATCTTTCCGGCCGCAATATGGCCCTGAGGTCGACTCAGCCTCTAACAGAAATGAGTACCAGGAATTAATTAAATAATTTTCCTGGGGAGTAAAGTGCGGCAGGCGCGTAAGGCTGACAACCCTACCGCCATCTTTGAGCCGATTGTGTAGATAATGTGGGACCCTCAACGTCTCACAACCCTATGGGCCTTCAAGGCCTTTTACAGGGATAGCTTTATTTTACTTTTTTTTTACATATAAAGTACGAGTTATATGGCCGTTATGAACAAAAGTTACATCCATACAACTATTTGTGTTGTAAACTTCAATAACAAATTCAATTTTAATCCGATCATTGGTTTCCGATATGAAATTTACTGTAAAGTAAAAGTAAAGCTATCCTTGTAACAGGCCGTGAAGGCCCATAGGGATTGTGAGATGTTGAGGGTCCCACATTATCTAGACAATCGGCTCAAAGACTGCGGAAACGTTGTCAGCCTTATGCGCCGGCCAGGAAAATTATATAATTAATCCTGGTAATCATTTCTGTTAGAGACTGAGTCGACCCCAGGGCCCTAGTGAGGCCGGAAGGATTAGGTCAATTGAAAAAAATCCAATGACCTCATCGAGACTTGAACCCGCGACCTTCAGGACAGGAATTTCGAGCGAAGAAATATGATATTGCTGCAGCTAGCGAGATGAGGCAGTTGAGGAAGACACTCATTTGAGCGGCGAGGGCGGACCCCGCACTGCGAGGACCCTGTCCCGCCCTGGTGCGCAGGTGTTGTTACTGATGCATCACGACACATCGCTCAGCCATCCGCTGTTCCGGAACCAAATATGTACATTGATTCAAGTGTTGAACACTGGATTATTCAAGCTCCATGACCCAACGTTTATTCAACTCTCACGTCAGTAAACAGTTGCATCCGGGCCGTACTTCGTCCAAAGACAAATCCATTGTTCATCGTAATCCTTCGTGTATTTCATTTGCGTCATATTTTCTTTGTCTTAGACGTGGTTAAATATACATAACTGTAGTCTGATTCCGTGGTATAGGATCGTATTTTGCAGTAAAGTAGTTGGCACGCCTACTTCGTATTCTGGAGGTCCAGTGTTTGAATCTCTGCAAGAATACATGCATCCTAACTAAGAATATTCGCATATAAACTATTTTCTTTCATGAGTTGAGACTGAGTTCACTTGGTACTATGGCCACTTCTGGCCTAATGTACCAGCCTCAGATGACAGATGATGATGATTGTGGAGCAATTGGTGGAATGAAGATTGACAGGGGAAACCGAAGTACTCGGAGAAAACCTGCCCAAGCTCCACTTTGTCCAACAAAAATCCCTCACGACCTGAACCGGGCCACAGTGCGGGCCGCCGCGATGGGAAGCCAGCGACTATCCGCGTGAGCTATGGCACGGCCTCGCATGAAATTATTGTATTGTATTGGAGAGGGTGGGTTTCCCCATGCACTTAGACCAACTGTTGGTCCATTGTGCCTCCCCCTATGATATTCTACCAGTCTCTATTCCCAACCGGTACTGGTGCGTGCCATCAGTCCCGACTCAGCCAGCGAGTTCGGCCTCTATTGGCTCAGCGGTATCTCGATGCTTCCCCCATCTACCAGAGGCGTTAGAGACTGCTGTTAGGCGGGAAACGTCCGTTAATTTGGCTCAGTGACCTCCTTTGGAGATATGAGGTTCTTTTACGTGCCGTAAAGCTACGACATGGGACACACGGCTTAAAGTCAGTGGAATAAATAATTTTCAAATACGTTGCGACCGCTTCGGTTCACATCCTTTCCAGTTCGCACTCACGGACATCCTACGGTAGAACCGACATAACCTACGCAGTTGAGGAACCGCTCTTAATTAAGGGACCGTGTACTCAACGAATCCATGGCAAAGTGTGTTCCTTGGCAAGTTCGTAAATACTCACCTAATGAAGAAATGCCGAATGTTTACTCCGTATTCACAAAACCCGCCATTAGGTCCTGCTAAGTGAATTATAGAGTGCGCAGAGAGGAAAATGTTAGCAAAAGCGTACTTAGACATAGGAGCAATGTAACAACACGAGTGACGTTACGGGATATTTGTCAAGTGGAGACATTGCTGGCCAGATGTGAAGGAGACTTTGGGGACAAGTGGCGTGTCGATTATCATCTGTAGGAATGTCTTGATAGAAGACACTTTCAAAACAGGAAGCCTGATAACACGAGGTACGTTAAGCAAATTTGAGTGTGACCCTAGCGTCGAGATCTCCAGCTCAGCTTGATGATAGAATAAGCTTTCTGCGGGTGCAAAAATGAATTCACATTTCTCATCACGGAAAGCTGCTCATCTTTGGACGTGGGAGAGACCCGGAGAAATTCAAATAGCGGGGATATCAAGTTTATTCATTTCCACCTTCACGCGGTAGCGTAGTTTGTTGAGGCACTATGCTGCAAGCCGTAGGTCGCGGGTTCATGTCCCTATAAGATCATTGGATTTTTTTCGATTGACCTAATCCTTCCAGCCGCACTATGGTCCTGGGGTCGACTCAGCCCCTAACAGAAATGAGTACCAGGAATTAATTAATTAAATAACTTTCCTAGGGAGTAAAGCGCGGCCGGCGCTTAAGGCTGACAACCTTACTGCCATCTTTGAGCCGATTGTCTAGACAATGTGGTACCCTCAACGTCTCACAACCCTATGGGCCTTCACGGCCTGTTACAGGGTTAGCTTTACCTTTCCTTTTTACATTTACACCTTATGATGTCGGGATGAGTGAATCACGTAGGACGAACCGAACGTCGATGTCCACGAGGTGGCACTGCTGCTTTGTAGTTTATAGGTCCCGGGTCCAAACCTAGGCCCTCAGACCGGACGTCCTGACTCGGTCGTTTCGGTAGTTTTCTCGGTCCCTCCAGAAAAATATTGGGAGGAGTGATCTAGCTAGGCCATAGCTGCTTCTGTCAATATCTGTACCAAAATACTATTCGCTAATCACCCTAACATTCAACGCTCTATAGCAATGGTTCCCAAACTAGGTTGCGCGCACCGAAGTGGTGCGAAGCATTCTTCGGCTCCGCTCGGCTCACTTCGGCTCCGCTCGGCACGTCACCGCGGGGAGAGTGGCGGGGTGATGACTCGCCTATTACGAGAGCGCTACGTTACCGCCATGTGCCGCTGGGTAGGTAGGGGTCCTCTATTGCGCAACATGTCACACTGCTCCCTCCTTAAGGCTGTTAAGTGGTTCCAGTAGAAATTGCGGGAATCTTGCAAAACGGATTTATTATCTCATGAAACTTCCTGAGTACATATTCGCTTTCTAAAATCCATAACAAGAATTTCAGTTAGCAGTAATTTCTCTGTCCAGATGTCTTAAGATTAGGCAGTATTAGAACTTCGTTGTTGTTGGTGTTATTTTCAGTGAAACTGATCCGGTTGTACTATGACGGATTAGGCTTGATTATTGGCAGCTTATATTAAAAAGAGGAAAAAAAAATGCAGAACGCACGGGTTAGAGCTCTGGTTATTGTAAAATATTGTGGCCTCGGTTAATTAGCAAAAACCTGACACAGATGTGCGTTGTGCAGTTGTGTAATAAACGGATCCATGGCGTATGAAGCAGCCTAATTCTCTTATGTAATTTCCTAGTGACACTATCAAGATCAAGTTTGAAATCTTTCCTCTCCCTGAATTGTGGATTTATATAAAAAGGGTAGACATGGGACTCTCACAACTAACCAACGAGGTTGCAATGTTTGGAACGACATATCTATGTGATAAATCGTCTTCAGTAAAGGTAAAGAAAGTAAAGTTGTCCATGTGCTTAACTAGTTATACACTACGCCATGAAGGAGTATGGGAGAGCGAATGTATAGATCCAAGTTATCTTGACCTCGGAACAGGTTGGAGGGAGTGGTCAGCGTCACGCCCCTGTTGGATTACCCCCGGAGAAAGGGCCCCCGGCACCCATTGTATAGGAGGCTGGGTGACGACGTGGAGAAGAAAAATTCTTGACCCTACCGAGACTCGATCTCCGACCTCTCGGTCATCTAGCCCGTAGCCAGTCGCTATACCGACTGCGCTATCCCGACTTCAATCACCTTCAGTAATGGCAAGAAATTAAATCGAAATGTCTTTAAAGTAGCTTACGGGTTGCTATAACTGCGATTCAACAGAGGATGGGCCACTTAGTCCAACCTTCCGACTCAGTAAGTTCGTTTAGCCATTTTTCACTGCATTTTGTGTGAATAGCTTAGGGGAAGGCAGCATTATTTCAAATGGGGTCTAAAGTAATAGGAAATCTGCATAATATATTCAAATTTTATCTTACAACAATACAAAAGAATGCCCCTCCCCGGCATCTCCGCCTGTATAATACTGTATCGTACGCGAAATATTTTTTTGTATTTCAATGGCAACGCCAGAAAAAAGTTCATATGACTACAGCTACTGCTCTCTGCATTCCAAGCCATTCAACTGCTCTGAAGATGGAGGCGATACGTTCCTCCGAAACGTCGGCCAAAACGAAGAATACACGGCGCCTAAACCCAGAAGACGACTTTCTTCATAGTCATCGCCGTGAAAACCTCAAAACTTACATCTAAATAATTAATTTACTAAATAAAATTTTGTATCGCGAAAATATTGGTTGTCTGGCTGGATGACTGAATGGTTTGTTGTATGGTGATTGCTTGATTAGTTGATCAGTCAGTCTGTCGGTTGATTGATTAGTCAAACCATACAGTCGGTTAGTTGATTAGAAGATTTTCTGCAGACTATACTTCACCGTCTCATAAACAAATGCCAGTGCTATAATTCGCTTGCATTTCTAAGTGCGCCCGTAAGATACGGTTAAGCATAACAAATTCAAGAACTAAAAGTTTGTGACGATGATACATTAGCACAAATATTATGTTTCTGGACATTAACCATCATCCTGTTATTATTTAAAGCACCGCCCTGTTTATATTTCAAAATACAACAATTCTGAGACTGGATTCTGTCTCCGTTTTCAGCTAAAACCTACTCAGTTGGGCGCAAAAGATAGAGTTACTCCTTGTCTCCGGAACTCCATTGGAACTTCTAAGGAAATTTAATCCAGTCCACACACTAAAGTCCGATTTTTATCATATAAATTTCATGACTAACAAGCGGTCTCTTCCATTCAATCATACGGTTATGATCCATGTATGTCCCACAGGCTGCACGCCGTGAGCGCTAACCTCTTTGTCCGCTCGATGCCTTCTTCTAACATTGTTAGCTAAAGGTAAAGTAAAGTTATCCCTGTGCTCAACGAATTAAGCACTACGCTATGAAGGCATATGGGGGAGTGGATGTATAGATCCATATTTTCGTGACCTCGGCACTAGCTGGAGGTGAGTTGTCATCTTCACGCCTCTGCCGCTTTACCCCCAGGGAGAAAACCCCCGGTATCCATTGGATAGGAGATCGGGTGGACCCCAGAGCCAGTATGGACGATTTGGAGAAGAGAAAATTCTTGACACTACCGAGACTCGAACTCCGACCCCTCAATCGTCCAGCCCGTAGCAGGTGACTATACCAACTGCGCTATCCCGGCTCAACATTATTAGGTGAAAGTTTAAACTAAGGAGCGCATATGTGTAATTGTGTCCATCCTTGTACTGCTTGCTGTTACTGAGAGACAAATATTTTCCTAAGTGCTCTTATTCTCATGCTTCCCTGACAACATTTCATTACATGTATCGTCAATTCGTGCTTTTCTTACACTTTCATCAGATAATCATCCACAGTTAATAAATGCTGCTAAGAAACAATTTCCTTGGATTTGAGATATTTTGGAAAGGGGGAACTTGTATCGGAAGGCAGCCCTCTAAATATGTACGTACCTTAGGTCCCGTTTCCTATATGTTGCTGTCTCGCCACCAGAATGCAGGGCAAAATCATGACATAAGGAGAGCTAACAGATGTTTTGAAATTGTGGCACAGTTCAGACACTTGGGAACGACTATAAGAGATCAAAACCTCATTCAGGATGAAATTAATCCCGGGTCACATACACTGTGGTCAGAACCCATTAGAATCTGTCATGACATACCGGCTGAGAAATCCTGACTTACAGCTTTTGTACATTCATATTAACACAAATTGTACGGATTTTTAGAAAATTCTTGTTTCTCAGATTATTTTGAAAGTGGTGCTACGATATTTTCACTAGACTTTCCAGCAGGATATGTTTATTATGGATTGACGTCACACTTGTTAGCTTCCAGACTATGGCTCACAGGATAATGAACCTCTAATTGGACCGAAAGAACAAGGAAGGCGCTCCTTTCCCTGCTTCCGGTTCCGGAAGAAGAACTTGCTTTATAACCGGGGTCTTGTTTCAAATTACAGCTGTAGCATGCCAATCACAGTGGTCGGCCGTGCGGAACTGTCTTCGCTTGCTCGAACGCTGGGATTGTGGGTTCGAATCCCACTCGAGGCATAGATGTTTGTCTGCGTTAATTCTGTGTATGTGTTTTCCTGTATAGATATCGGTCTTGAGAAGTGCTGATCACCCATCGAAGGAGTCTTACCGACTACCTTATGATTAAGAAACTAATCAGAAGCAAGGTGTAGGCCAAAAACAATGATAAAATTGCTAGAACAAATTAATTCCTGTATTTATTTTGGACATAATATAACACGTGAAACATAAATTACTTAAATGTAACAACTTTAGCGGTTAGAGCATGGCGCGTTGTCAGAGCAATGAAACCCCACGGCCCTTATATTCGGTTTTCTAGATCGGCCCTGTCACTGGGGGACATAAATACAGAGACCTGCTCCTCCAGGTTCGGGGTTGCAGAATCCAAAGGAGTGAAAACCGGATGACAAATCTGGCAGAGTCTTCTAAGGAAGGCTATGGCTGAAAGAGATCTGCTTTGTCAGTGATGATGATGATATCCCGTCTTGCTTTCCTTACCGTAGTTTCTATTCTCTTCCCATCCATACTTACATAACATGGTGTATAATCTAAAAAAGAAACACAAACATTTCACTCTTTTGGGCATCGCGTTCACAATTTGTCAGTTTCCGGTTAATAGGGCATTTAGAATCATCCAGAGCACGAGATCACAGCCTTGCTGTAGTAGTCTAACTGCCAGTAATAACGTGGTTGAGCATTACAGTAATCCCAAATGCAGTGGGGTCTGCCCACAGTGGGGGGTAGGATGTAATGCACAGGTCTGAGTGGCCGGAGTGCATTAGCAGCGGCCTGTCACATGTCTACACTGTGAAACGTTTCGAGATGTCTCGATAAAATTCTGATCAGGTTGTTCGTTCAACTCGATTTGAATTCGACTGTCAAAGTCCGGTGTGGTGTGAATGCATTATATTTTAACTGCAACACTGGTCTAAAGGACTGTGTCAATACAATTACAGATCACGACAACATAGTTTAGATCGTTCTGATAAGGACAGCATGAAAAATTACACGTATGATAGCATCGAGGGTAGTCAGAAGAAATGGGGTTTAATTGCAGTGGTGGCTCGTGAGAATTTACGGAATCAAAAAGCACATAAAATCTTTCCTTGTGCTGTATAAGATTATTACTTTCTTAATAATTTCTGCTTGAATAATAAATTGTAGTTGTTGGAATTATATTTATTACATGAACTGTACTGGGTTTCTTAAGTAGTTCTACTGGAATATAATTGACTCCGTTTCTTGTTGTTTTGGCTGTGGTAATTAAAATGACTCAATCCCTTCTCCCTCTTGCTTACAAGCCGCAGTGTCAGCGGGCATTACAAACACAGTGAAACCAGAAATCATAAAAACGTTACTTCTGTTCACAAAAATTAATTTTGCGTGATTGACAAAGGAAAGCTTTTAGACTTTTTTTTTCCTTGGCACTACAGCCCCAGTGGGCCTAGGCCTACCTCCATGAACTTCTCCGTTCACTTCGGTTTACTAGATCTTACACATACGGTAGGACTCCTTGGGCGAGTGATCAGCTCGTCGCAAGGCCTCTACCTGTAGACAAACACAGAAAAACGCACACACACAAACTAAACATCCATGCCCTGATTGGGATTCGAACCCACGATCCCGGTTTCCAAGCGAGCGAAGACAGTGCATGCCTTAGACCGCTCGGCTACCGTGACCGGCGCTTTTAGACATTATTTGAAGGAATGTGGTATAATTAGAAATCTATGAGTTGTTATTGATCAGAACGTCTGGCGTGTATTTATAAAGCGACGAACATTTAGCCCACTTAGTAAATAAGAAGAAATTCATTACAAATGCAACGATTCTCTTCCTTTAGCTGGGCCGTATATTTACATATTGCCACATGTTTGGTTGACTATAAACGGGGTTTCAGTTGGTAGTTCAGTTTGTTGAACATTTATGGATAGTAACCACAAATTACGCCGGTCACGGTAGCCGAGCGGTCTAAGGCATGCACTGTCTTCGCTCGCTCGGAAGCCGGGATCGTGAGTTCGAATCCCACTCAGGGCACTGATGTTTGTGTGAGTTTTTCTGTGTTTGTGTACAGGTAGAGGCCTTGCGACGAGCTGATCACTCGCCCAAGGAGTCCTACCGTATGTGTAAGATCTAGAAAAACCGAAGTGAACGGAGTTCATGGAGGTAGGCCTAGGCCCACTGGGGCTGTAGTGCCAAGGCGGGAAAAAAAAAACAAAAAAAAAACACAAATTACTATAGAGTTATCGCTAATTCACACACTCTGCAGTTCACTACAGCACGCACGCACTCGGTTCATTGTTCAGTGTTCACTTTCTTACTGGCCGGCAATAGTCTCGCAACTAACTCCAGGCTGCCAGCCATCTCACACCAAAGTCCTACTCTTCTGGTTGACTGAAATCTCGAGTCGTAGTGGCGTCTTCTCATAAGAAAACATTGTAGGAAACACATCTCCTCATTGTTGTAATTCAATTTTGCCGTGGGTACATGTCTGTTTGCGAAGCTGTTACCCAGTAATGGTTGGGGTATATTTGCTTATTTCGCGGGGGTTGCCTAACAGCGGGTCTATATGCCAAAATTTGTACCTAAGAACCTAAGATTTTGTGTCTGTTATTTACTAACGCTTTCATTAACGAGCTGAAGTACCCCCAGATAAGAGGATTACGAATTATGAATTGGAAAGGATTTGGAAGGAGGTGTTCGTAACTGAAACAACGCAATCCTCAATCCGCCTGGAGGAACTTGGTAAAATCACGAAAAATCTCAATAAGGATAGTTGATGACAGCCGAAATTCGAAACGAAAAATTCTTGAATGCAAGTCTAGCGAAACATCTTCCCAACCTATTGAGTTACAGAGTCTACGGATTAAAATGGAGGCACGCGGTATCGTAGTTGGTTGAGGTACTAGGCTACAAGTCAGAAGGCCGCGGGTTCGAGTCTCGATTAGATGGATTTTTCAATTTATCTAATCCTTCCAACCGCACCATGTACCTGGGGTCGACTAAGCCTCTAACAGAAATGAGTACCAGGACCGCCGGCGCGTAAGGCTGACAACCTTACCGCCATCTCTAAGGCAATTGTCTAGAAACTGTGGGATCCTCGACGTCTCACAACCCTATGGGCCTTCACGGTCTGTTACAGGAATAACTTAAAAAAACGATTAAATTAAGTGTCTGTATTGACTTGGGGAACACGCGGTAACGTAGTTGGTTGAGACACTATGCTACAAGCTGGAAGGTCGCGGGTTCGAGTCCCGATAATGTGGATTTCTTTCAATTGACCTAATCCTTCCAGCCGCTCTATGACACTTGGGTCGAGGAAGAAAGGAATTACAAAAACAAAGAACGATGAATAGCTGGATCAACGGGTGCACGGACGGATAGACAACCGATTAATGGGTGGGAGGAGAATTGGGCAATTACATAGGTAATTGGATAGACACAAACACGAGTAGAAGGACGAGTGGCTAAGAAGGGAGCTATTCTGCCAGGCAAACAGACAGGCAGATGGACAAATAGACAGATGATAGATAATAAAAGGGAGGATGGATCGAGAGATAGACGAACGGACTGACTGTCGAATGGACCTCAATCAATTACATCAGCAAGCCAATCTATAGAAGAATCAGTTAACCAGAACAATCAGTCAATCAGTTTGTGAACCCCTGAGTCAATTACGTCAACGAGCCAATCAGGGAATTTAATTCGGTGAGAACAGTCAAGCAGTCATTAAAACCAACTCCTACATCAGTCAGAGCATCAATTAGTCACTCCATAAATTAGATAAGACGATCAGTCAATCGGCCCGAGCATCAGTAATTAAGTCAGTTGCTCATATCAAGTTAGTCTAATGGATTAGTCAACTAGTCACTGGTCATATTGTTACCATTATTCGAAAAACAGTGAAACCCGATTAGACTTATATCTACCCGATATGTTAATGCTTCTAGCATATCTTTAAGTTAAAAAAAATTATCATTTATTCTTTTAACTTTCCTTCCTATATGAATGGATCTCTGATGCACTGAAGTTACAAACATGTTCGCCTATCTTTAAGTGATTCGTCGACTTTTCGTTGTGCACAATGCAACGTCATTGTACGAAATATCAACTACTTTTCTACACAGTTTCCATGGAGTGTGAGCTACCATGAAATGAGCTTTTCAGCCACCGTTTTGCTGATGCGTCCATACTGTGATCTTGAAGTCTGTGGCTTCCTACATGTTACGTCATCTGCTTGCAGCATTCAAAGAAGACTGCAAGACCAGAATTGGTGACGCCAAAACGATGACTGCAAGAACAGGACAGGGGAAGGCAAGTGTCATCTTGCGGTATGATAAGCAATAATTTCTACTTAGGTAGGTAGAATTTATTTAGGATTATGTACCACAAAATGACGTATTATTCTTACTGTTCAGCCAATCATTCTACAAGGTAAGGACTAGGCGCTTTTCTGGCTGAGACTGCGCTTAATGATTTGCTTCAAGTAGGCGTTTTAAAGGAGAATAAGAATTTAGTTCGTAACAACGAGAAGAAAATTCTTGTGGATTCGGAATAATTTTATAGAACCAACTTTGTATTCACCGCTCGTAATAAAGAGCGCTGTATCTATTAACTGGCATTTTCAAAGAATGCAAGCTTGTACTGGGCACGCCTTAGAGAAAACAGAATTAGCAGCCACGAAGTATTACTTACCTCAGAAAAAGGATTACGTAAGATAAATAACTATATGCATAATAATACATCTTGATCTCAGTCATGCTATCATTCGATTTGGACTCGTTTTGTTTCTTCTTCTTTCAGGAAAGAGAATTGCCTAGCTAAATCCGTACCTGGTTTCTTGATAACATAGGTAACCCTCGTTGTACTAGTGTTGAGTATAATGAAATTAGCCAACCGCCAAAAAAGTTTACAGTCGAAAACCTATTGCAAGAGCAGGCAGTAATTGGGAAAAGTAGTAACACGATAAAACGTTTAGGTTGCCAGAAAAAGGAGATAATTAGTATCATTCTTTACATCACATGTTAGTAATAAAAACATCACAAGACTCAAGTCCCAAAAACTCATTCCTAAGGAACGCTAGGCAATACATTGAGAGAAGACGAGAGTACTGTAGGGACGCACAGGGTGTTAAGTAACTTCCGATCCACTTTACATATCCAAAGATATCGATTATTATTAAACTTTCGCGGGTAGCAAGTCTCGTGGAACATAGTCAAGAACGTAATGACAGTGATACAGAAGTAACTAGGATGCAAGTAAGCTTGTGAACAGAGGGCTGGGGTATAAATCCAGGGAGGGAACAGAAACTGAACTGTAGATTTAGATCTGTCTTTAACAAATAAAAATATCGTCATATAAAGAGTGGACCCAAAATTCAGTTAAACTAAAATATTATTTCGTATTAATGAGAATGTTCAGATTGAAACCTGTCAGTCAATTTGTAGAACGGTATCATAGTGTTCTTAGTTCTTCACTGAAAATGGAGGATCTCATTTCGAAAAATATTTGTAAATTCAGTGGGTAATAAAAAAGTGTCTAACATATTTTAATGTACATTTTAGTAACTAGTTAACTGAATTTTTGGCCTCTAAGAAACTAGATTCTTTTAAAGATGCTAGTAAGTCTACAAATGTTAATGGAAGAACGGTTCTCTTTCTTTAAATCACGGATAGCAGTTGCTTGCTTCCACGTATTAGGAGAAGTCCGCTGAGATAAACTGAGATTAAACTGAGATTATAAGTAAGCTTACACGTGTGCACATGTTCAAATGCTTCAGAGCGCCCCAGTCTGTCTTGCTGGTCAATGGAACATAGAAGACAGAGTAATTTCTGGGAATTGGTCTGTCTTGCATTGTATTCTTTGCTAATACAGCCAGCTTATACATACTGTGCAGGATCAGATTAAGAACACGTTCTCACTCGTCTTTCTGTATGCCCATATCACAGCAGTACGTCATTCATGCCCTCTGCGCAGTTTTCTACACCGCCACAGCTTCTGTACCAGTCTGCAAATCAGAGAAGCAATTCGGCACCACATTTCCATCCAGAACCTGCGGACCACCAGTTGCGAACCTTGATACATAGCGGGGAATGTCCAGGGAGAACTAAGGTTGCACATGTACGTTCATCGAGCGCAGAATACAATTAAAAATAATTTTATCTGAAAGAAGATGATTATTTTTTTCCCATACTCTTCAATTTCTTCCCTGAAACCTAACTCTGGGCCGTTCGTCAGACGAACAAGCACGAGTTGAATAGGCGTTAAAAGCACATGTATGATGTAAGGGGCCTTGAACTCAATTTTCAGCCATTTCATGCAGCTGGGAGTTGTTCAACTTCTTACTGCAATGGCACGGCCTTTCTCCTTGTTACAAGATTACAAGATTGCTCTTTGAGCGCAGTTTCTTTAGACTTCCATTACATACTGCATATCCAAGAGAATCAGGAAAAATTATACTTAAGGAATGCTGCTTTCTAATTTTAAAATGGCATACAAATATTACAATTTTATGTTTATTCTCTTCTTCTTCCTCTTCACCTTACACCGCGCGCTTGAGGCAGAAATAAATTACAAACATAGGGCATGCGTATTGTTGAAGGTTATCTTTAACTTTTCTTTTTGTTTTTGTTTTGTCGACCTCACTAACACAAACGTTGTAAATCTCAATGTTGAATATTTTACCCCACGTAAATACCGTATTTACGCATGTATAGGCCGCGTGCGTGTATAGGCCGCAGCACAATTTTCAGACAGAAATTATAGAAAAAATAATTTTCTTGGAATATTATTTCAGGAGTAGAAATTATTCCGAAATATTCCGAATATAATTTTTTTTAAATGAAGTGTGATTTCGAATATTTCGAATATAAGCCGCACCCCAGTTTTCCT
The DNA here is from genome assembly GCF_002891405.2 of Cryptotermes secundus. Taxonomy (NCBI): domain Eukaryota; kingdom Metazoa; phylum Arthropoda; class Insecta; order Blattodea; family Kalotermitidae; genus Cryptotermes; species Cryptotermes secundus. The sequence goes on along the minus strand of NW_019731568.1, from coordinate 805,054 downwards.
CTTGAATTTTTGGCAAAAAATGTGCGGCCTATACATGCGTAAATACGGTATGTTTCAGAAAATTTTTATAATTTTGAATTTCAGCTTATATAGAATGTCATAAAGAGCTTAACGATTTGTGACGTTGGTCAAATATTAAAAAGTACTCGTAACTAATTAACTTCATGCAGCTGAGCCCTTCTTGAGAAGCCGCCAGTTGTACACCTACTCAAGAACTTCCCAAAGTTCTGTGGAACCTGAATGTTGATTGCTGTGTTCACAAAAGCAACCCCTGGTCCACATCCTGAGCCAGATCAATCCAGTTTACGCCACCCATCGTATTTATCTAAGATCCATTTTAATACAATGCACCCACGTATGTGTCGGTCTTCCTTTTGTCTCTTTCCTTCTGACTGTCCCACAAGTATTCTACATGCATTCCTCTTCGATCTCATTCGCGCTACATGTCCTGCCAATCTCACCCTCCTTGACTTCCTCATTCTACTTATACTTGACGAAGAGTACAAGTTATGAAGCTCCCCATTATGCAGTTTCCTCCAACCTCCTGTCACTTCATCTCTCTTCGATCCAAATATTCTCAACACCCTCAGTCTATGTTCCTCCTTTAATGTTAGAGACCAAATTTCACATCCATACACAATCACAGTCAAAATTATAGTTCGGTGTATTCTGATTATTAGGTTTTTAGAGAGCATCTGAGAAGACAAAAGGCCCTGGACCGAATGGTAGCAAACATTACCTGAATTCAGTCTTCCCTCTATTTCCTCCTGCATAAAATAATTGATTCGTTACTGTCGTTTCGAAGTATTACAACTGTGCCACATTTTCAAAGCACCTGTTAGCTAGGTTGGTAGCCTCTCTTAAAAAAGGACCAGGTGTCTCCCCCCCCCCCGCTTCACTTGAGGATAGAAACAGATCTAGTTTCCGAAACGTTGTGTTTTCTAGCTTTCCGAGAAACCAGTAATACTGTGTGTTGTACACCATCGTCAGAAATGTCTTTACTGCGTGGGGTTGTGCTTCGTGTCGGCCTGAAATATTTATAATACTGAGCAGATACTAATCATAAAAAGAGAAGCACAACTTTTACAGTAGATCTCAGACAATCAATCGACTAGGAGGACACGAGCTCCCCACGATATTTTCATTTTATGCATTTATAAGCAGGTGTGTAGAATTATAAATTCATTCCCTAACACAGCTATAAGTTACTATGTAACGTCAAATATTTATTAACTTTTTGACCATGACGTATATGCACGTGTGTTTGCAAGTCAAATAACAGATGTCCCTTCCATCAGACAAAACAGTTGGATAATACAGTCTGTTGCATGAAAGCAGACAAAGAATTGCACACCTGCAGAAGAAGCTGCAGATGTCAGACACGATGCAGTTTTACCTGTTTGTTTTAATAAGGAAAGACACTAAGGAGGCTGGCAATGTACACAGGCCTACTCCAGTTTGGACTGTACAAACCTGTTCTACCGAGTTTGCATCCCATGTTGCTACTGGTGTCAGTCCCTACTCGTAATTCCAGAGGCAGGCTCCTTTCGAGAGCATCGTAGTCGTCCAGCTGGTCAAGATAAGCCCAGCCTCAGGCAAATCCCCAAATGTCGCTGTTAATGTTTAGATTTATACAGATAGCATATATCTGAATTATTAGAAGTATTTTTCACATAACGGAACTATTTCAAATGCTTCAGAATGATAGTAAATGTTATTCAATCCTCTTAGTCAGTAACTCGAAATATAATAGAATGATCAGAATGCATCTACAAAGTGCCTATACTGGTTAGCGTGGTGCAGTTTAGGGTCCAGTGGGCTGGACTTCACTGGTTTAATTTATTCTCTAATGTTAAAATTTTTATCTGAAAATGAGTAGTCGGGGTTTAAGGTTCTTCAGAACCGATGGTATTGACAGATAACTCTAGATGATGTCATAACGCAATAAACCCATGATTTGGAAAGTTATATACATCGATGAAACACATGCACCACCTAAAAATTCTGTATGAGAAAACTGATAAGGTTGTTTCTTAACTTCATGTAAAATACGGAGTACATTCGACCAATATAAATTAAAATTACGCTCTCCTGACAATTCTATTTCAGTTCCAGTACCAGATTTCCTGGGGCACACGGTGACGTAGTTAGTTGAGGCACTACGCTACATATTGGAAGGTCGCGGGTTCGGTTCTCGATGAGGACATTGGATTTTTCAATTTTCCTAATACTTCCAATCGCACTATGGCCCTCGGATCGACTCAGCCTCTAACAGAAATGAGTACCAGGAATCTTCCTGGAGGTAGAAGGTGACCGGCGCGTAAGGTTGACAACCTCACCACCACCTGGGAGACGATTGTCTAGAAAATGTGGAAGCCTCGACGTCTCACAACCCTATGAGCCCCCACGACCTCTTACAGGGATAACTTAGCTTTAGTTTTTAATACCAGATTCCATGCAAATTCCCTAAGTTATTTCAGCTTTAGAGCATGGGGACGGCTGTGCCTGGGTTCGAACCCAGGTCAGGACATGTGAGTTTTGTGGTGGACAAAGTGGCACTGGGGCAGGTTTTCTCCGAGTACTTCGGTTTCCCCTGCAAATTCTCATTCCACCGACTGCTCCACATTCATCATCATCTATTGCCTGGGGCTGGTAGTACAAAAGGCCAAAGAGTGGCCGCAGTACCAAGTGGACTCAGTCTCGTGACATAAAAGAAAAGCATAGTGACAGACGGAAGGGGGGAGGGTGTCCTCGACGTACGTTCGCTCGGTTCCAAGAAAGCAGATATGTTCCTGGGTAACTGGGAGCGCTGTATAATCCTGATACCATGTCATAATCTAGACTCCGGAATCTTGCGAAAGCGCCACTTTATTGAAGTGACTTAATCGGCCTGTGACGAAATTTCCTTGGTATGCGCACCGCTTGTGCATCGGGGTGACAGACGGGCCCCAGCCTGGCGCCAGGCTACTCTTCGCTGTGATTAAGTCTGCTATCAACTCTTCTGTTATCATTCAGATAACTTCCAGCTATAGATCTAAGCCTGTTACAGCATTTCTACAAATATAAAGTAAATATATTTGTCTGTGTACTTAATTAATTAATTAAGCATCACGCCATGAAGAATTATGGAGCAGTGGATGAATAGATCCAGGTTTTCTTGACCTCGACACTAGTTGGAGGTGAGTGGTCAGCTTCACGCCCCGGCCGCTTTACCGGCGGGGAAAGGGCCCCCGGTACACGTTATAAAGGAGGGTCGGTGGGCCCCACAGCCAGTCTGGACGACGTGGAGAAGAGAAAATTCTGTACTACACCGGGACTCGAACTCAGGTCCCTCTGTCGTTCAGCCCGTAGCCAGTTGCTATACCGACTGAGCTATCCTGGCTCCTTTTCTATAAATACGAGTATACTCTTTCTTAAAACCAATTTCATAGATTTTTGGTAAACCATTTCCTTCATTATTGGATTCGAGACGTTCACAGGGGTGTATATGAAGATGTACTGCTGTGTAGTCCGGTAGACGCCCGCCGACATTTTGGAGGAAGATAGTGCGTCCATCATCAAAGGCCCGGAAAATTAAGGCAATACAGGGTGCTTCACGACTTTAGGGCATAACTGCAGGAGGTGATTTCCTAGGTCTTTTTGATCATACAAGTTCATGTAAACATGTGTCCGATTTTCGACAGTTACGGAGTTAGACCGTTTTATCATTCCTGTACACGCCCTCGTGTGAACCGCGTCTGTCAGCTGGCGGGTCGCTATTTTTAGCCAACTACAGACAGAGCGTTCTCGTTATCTCGACACTTGAGAGATACCTAAGACGGGGTGGGTTGGTATGTCCGGCGCGGTTCACAACCGAGGGGCAGTTTGTGTTGCGGCCGGCGGTGGCATTTTCGAAAATCAGCTTTAAGCACCAATAAATTCAAATTAAAGATAATTTCACGAAGTTAACTTTACATTCATACTTTAAATGTATCATGTATTATGCTGGTTTATTGTCAGTAATCGTTACCTTCTATTCTGAGTTTATAACGGTCATAACTCCGTAACCGTCCAAAATCAGACGCATGTTTATATGAACTTTTTTGATCACAAAGACCTAGGAAATCACCTCCTGCAGTTATGCTCCAAAGTCGTGAAACACCCTGTATATTATTTCGAAATGTCGGCAGAGTTCAGCGGCGTACACGGCGTTATATCCCGTTTCTTTAGTCCATAAATACTGTGATAGCAAGAGATTCATTCTCTGTCTGTGCCTCTACAGCCCTTTGGACCTTCGCCACCTCTTCAGTTTCTTAATCCTATACACAGTCGGTAGGACTACTCGGGCGGGGGATCAGCCCTTTCGCAAGGCTGCTAATTACACAGAATAAACGCAAACAGACATCTGTGCCTTGAATTTGATTCGAACCCACGATCCCAATGTTCGAGTGAGCGAAAATAGTTCACACCTTAGACCGTGCGGCCACTGTGATCAGCAGCAAGACATTCATAGGGCAGTTTATTGTTCCATTTAATAGCTACAACAAATAAATAATTATAGCCAGTGGTGAGAAAATTTGCATGTGATAAATAGGGACCGGATTTTAATGCAAATGCATATTGCTTTCTTGCAACCAGAAAGTATGCTCGTTTGGATATATGTATGAATTACTTCATTTCTTAAATTATGGAAATGGTTTGATGGTGCATATAAATGCAAATTTTGTCTGTTTTATGGATAAGCATCATATTTTCGAAGATCTCTATTTATACTGCATATTTCCTTTTTAAAATGTTTATCATATATATTTTTTAATTTTATGTTCAAATTTTCAATCATGGCCGCACGTATACAATTTTTCTTTTCCGTATTAAATTATGTTGCATATTTGACTCAACATTTCGTCATGATTAATGTTTCTGATGCAATACCCGGTGAGGTGGATGTTTTTCAATTTACCTAATCCTTCCATCCGCATTATGGCCCTGGGGTCGACTCAGCCTCTAAGAGAAATTAGTACCAGGAATCTTCCTGGGGTTAAAGAGCGGCCGGCGCGTAGATCTGACAACCTTAACACCATCTTTGAGCCGATTGTCCAGAGAAGATGTGGGAGCCTCAACTTCTCGAAACCATATAGACCTTCACGGCCTGTTACAGGGATACCTTTACCTTCGTTATACAGAGTGGGGCGCAGAAACTTCCTTTTTTTGAAGGCGAAAAAAAGAAAAATTATTGCTGCTAGACAAAATTTATGTTTAGCTAATGAAAGAACATACTTTAAAGTTTTAGATCATGTAGTTTTAAACAAAATATTTTGAAGGTAATGGCCACCCTTCTCTATGCACTAATGCAACCGTTTTCTGAAGTTCCCCTCCGCACATTCCAACATGTGCACCGGAATTTGGGCTACTTCCTGCCGAATAACATTCTTTAGCTGAAGCAGGTTTGTGGGGCGATGTTTAAAAACCTCTGCCTTGAGGTATCCCCATAAAAAAGAAATCACAGGGCGTTAGATCAGGTGAGTGTGTCGCCCTCGGGATGTCACCTCGAAGCGAGATGAGCCGTCCGGGGAACTTTGCCCTCAAAACTGTCATCGAAGCTCGGGCTATGTGGGCCGTGGCACCATCCTATTGGAACCAGATATTTCCTAGATGCATTTCTTCAAGAGCTGGTTCGAAAAAGTTTTTAATCATGTCCACATACCGCTGTGAATTGACAGTAACTGTATGATTGTCTTCTTCAGAAAAATAAGGGCCAATAACTCCAACCGTCGACAACGCACACCATACTGTTACCTTATCACTGTGAAGTGGCCTCTCATGGAGCTGTCTGGGATTGTTACCACTCCAATAGCGCATATTCTGCTTGTTGACATATCCGGATAGTTGAAAATGTGCCCCATCACTAAAGAAAACAAGTGCGTCAGGGGGTAAAATTTCCAATAACGTTTAGCACGCCGTTATTCGGTTCTGGAAATCACGTGGTGACATTTCTTGCACAACAACCATCTTATATGGATGGAAATGAAGATGTTCGTGAAGAATTCGGCGCATTGAACGATTGGATATGTCTAGGGCGACTGCATGTTTGCGAGCGGAGCATCTTGGAGATCTCAAAATCGACTGTCGAACTGCCTCCATATTTTCTGGCGTCGTAACGGTCCGTTGTCGTCCGGATGATTTTTTCACTACACTCCCGGTTGTCTTAAAGTTCTATACCCATAAAACAATCGATTTCCGGTCGGGAACCGGACCTCTGGGCTTAATTCCGAAGTGAGTACGGAACGCACGCTGCACCGCCACGTAGGAATGGTTGTTCGAAAAATAGGCTTCGATAGCAAACGCACACTATTCACTCGTCCACCTCATGTTTCCTACTGAGGGGTATTAGACAGAAAATTCCGCGACTGCTGCGTTCGCCGAGCCTATCCCCACTTTTCTGCTACCTCCCCTTCCTTCACAATGCGTCGTCACGAAAAGGAAGTTTCTGCGCCCCACCTTGTATTATTGTCAGTGTATGGGCCTTTTGACTCATTCAGCCAGTACCAGTACATATTTCAAGTGATTGAGTGTGACTAGAGATGGGGTTTGGACTGATGACTCGATTTATTGATCACTTCGATTCAGCCGGTGACTACAGCGACCAGGTCACTATTACACACACACACACACACACACACGCACTAGTGTGCACAGTCACGCCGTCACTGAAGTTGCTCGGTAGAGGGCGTTCCCCTTCCTCTGGGCTCTCGAACTGTCCCCACCCTCAGCTACCAGCTTCTAATAGCAACAGCTCACGACTGAACCGCAGTAGTCCTCTGCTAACTTCTCCTGGTTATAACACCACGGCACGGACTGCGTAGAAAACGTTTCTTCAATTACTGCTATGTTCCCTCGTTGCCGTCAAAACATGCTTGTTTGTGGAACCGCTACTTAGTAATGGTTGCTGTGAAGTTGCTTATTTCGCGGCCGTTGCCTAGCACCGGGTCTACATGCCACATTATTCTGTTTTATCCTAACAAGTCTTCCTATTTGCTTACAGCTTTTTGATTAACTTTTATATCATTTACTTGATTTATAACACTACTTCCATTTCATTTTCATTGAAATATATCTTGGCAGTATTGCACTATTATTAATGTCTTTTTATGTTTATTTTGTTTATTTTCGCAGTCTTTGAGTTCTGGAGAGTATTCTGTTTCAACATTGTTATAATTGTCTTTATATCAATATAATCTTGACTACCATAAACATTAAAATGTATTAATGTCATATAATATTGTGACATTATTGAATAGTTTAAGAAGGGACATCGTCCGTTGCTAGGCAAGGGCACTTTAAACATGTTAAGACGTCATTGCTAGTGCTGTGCACAATAAACAAGCAACAATAGAACAACTGTTGAAAATGGGACTAGGAACCAAAAATCACTTCACTGGAGAAGTCCAGCAGTAATTTAGCAGTCAGTTAGTTGCAGTGAGAAGTAGCTGACGGTCAGCAAAATCCAGTGAGAGCCAGGGATGGCCAGTGAAGACCATAGAGCAGTTACTGATCGCTATTGATGCCACAATTAGTTGAGAGCCGACAGTCGAGTTAGTAAGCTGTGAGATCGTAGAAGGTCGGCAACGACTTAAGCAGAAGATGGCATTATTGAGACCAGTTACCAGGCAACGACTGGTGAAAGCACTGCAAACTAAGAAGGCTTAGCGTGAGCTCTAGTGAGAAGTAGACTGTGTGAATTAGTTACAGCGCCATAATTACTTGTAATTACGATTTACAACTGTACAATAATCCCAGTTACCAACCCAGACCCCGTGTCTAGTCAATAAATTGTGACACTATTATCTTTCATTTAATTCTAATTTAAATAACATATTATACTGACTGATGCAACCTGCAGTGACTGCCATTTCCTTCGTATTGCAGTGAAACGAGTTTTACGTTGGAATTTACGAAACTGGCGGTGTCAGTAATCTTTAAGATTATGTCTAAAAAGTAGAAGAAGCTGGACACTTGTAGAAGTTAAAATAATGCCTGGCGGCAAACGACTGAGTTGTACAAACTGAAAAGGATTAAAAGAGCTCGTGCTGATGAATCAGAATTCTGGTTCAATGAACTTGGAAGCGCAAGCTCAAGAAATTCCTAATTTGTAATAATGAATAATTAAAGGTCAGTCTGATTGTGTTTTTTGGCATCACGTACTGCGATTTTCGGATTTTCATTTCAGATTTCAAACTTTCAATGATATCATCCTCGGACACGTATAAAGTGAAAATTAATATTTTTTTATGTTAAAAATTGACTCTCAAGGTGGATTTTGATTGGATATCGGATTTATTGACTGCTTCAAAACACAGCTCATAATTCCGCGAAATTATAGCGCCATCCAAAATTTCCATACATCTAACAAATCATTAGCGCACAAGCTATGTTTTTTCCAACACGCAGTGGCTTCACTAGTAGCTGCCTGACAACGGTTTCTAACATGGCTGTTCCTCTGCTTCCGGGCTCAATTCCTCTCTGAATGTAGGCTCCCTTCCAGCTCCCTTCTCTTCACAGACTGACTGACTTTCAACTGACTAGCTCCCATGTTGGTGGCCATTTTACACTAAGCTCCAAGTCTTCTCTTCACAGCCCGACTTTCAACTGAGCACTCTTTCAACTCACTAGTTGCCCAAAACCATCTTCGTTACAAATTCTCGGCAGGGACCACGTAGAAAACACCGTTCCTCTGTTGCTGCATCATTGTTGCGTTCGTGCCTCTTGGGGTTCCCACGATATCGCTACTCAGCCAGTCCATTCGCGCTCTGGTGACTGCCTAGCAACGTATGTTTGTCTGTTTGTTTCGCGGCCGTTGCTTAGAAACGAATTGATGTTTCAGAGCCGTTCGCTAGCAACGGCTGTCTCTCTGGCTCCACAGTTCTTGATTTGAGCAAATACGCCACAATATTATCGGCTTTTAAAAAATTGTTGAAATTTAGTATTTTCCTTCAGGTTTCTCCCTGGTTAATTGTGAAAAGGAAATTGTAAATCTTACTGCCAAAGTTTTCCCTCAGTCTCCTCACAATAGTTATTGTTTAGAGCCGGTTACTACAGCAGAATATGTTAAGTGTGAGTTCAGGTTATTAAAGTATTTTTCCCAGTTGACTGAAAATAACTTCCAAAGTAGCAGTACCATGAATTGGAATTAATTCCGACAGTTTCTCCATATCAGCTGCATACTAGGTACAGTTATGAATGAACACTGTAAGTTCAGTGATATCTTTGACATCTTTGCTTTGTCCAGCTGCTAGCGAATAGCGTTAAATCTCTTTACGAATTTCTTTTAATTGGTCTCTCACATCATTACCAAGAACAGTCACACTTTCAGCCACTGCGTTTCTTGTGAGATTAATATTCGTTTTTTATTTTCTTACTTTATGAGAGAACATAATCTTTGCGGTTTCAATTACTGGATTATTGATTGAAACTTATTGAGCCCAGGGTCTAGAAGAAGAGTTTTGTGAACACGGTAATGAATTTCCGGGCTCCATAAAAGCAGAGAATCTTTTGATCGGTGGAGAAAACTTGCTTCTTAAAGAAGATAACACGCTATAGAGCCTAAGTAATAATTACTCGTAATATTTCACACGAACCAAATGAGTGAAAATTTAACAAAAGTTCGAATCGTTACGTGAGCGAACTGGTGAATTAAAACATTCATAAACTGTTTTATGACACTGACGGTCAAGTTATTTATGGCTCAGATTCAGGCTTATTGCTTGTAAAAGGCTAAAATATTTTATCACATGCACAATAACAATTCTACACCACAATAATTTTTTAAATTATTTAAATAAATGTCTCCAGGAAAATTCAAGTCTGCAATGCCATTGGAGATTATTCTCGTAATAGACAATGTTGAAATGATTTGGGGGGATAACATCTAGTTGGATGTTCATTCTTATGTTAATTAATGACACTATTTCAACTGTAGGGTTTACATAATATCGAATAAGTTGGAAAGTGTAATGAATAGTGGAGAGGTAGCAATATTTAAAAAGGCGACCAGAGTTCGTTTTAAGGCAACTTCCCATGTGGCTATTCTCATTCATTCATTCATTCATTCATCATTCATCAGTAATCTGTCAGACGACAGGTCCACAGTCTCTTCACAGACCACTCTGGTCATGCCTGTTGCTATACGAACTTCAACCATTTCGAGCATCATTTGCTCTGTGCTTCAAGTCGCTGCTGATGGCGCTGCTTCCGGCATCAGTTTTTGGTTTTTGGTGTCTCTCTTCGTCTGATGCCTACCCTTTGACCTATCCAGCAAGGGAGGTTCTGCCAGTAGCTACGCTACCGCTGGTATAGCTCTCAGGGTCCTTTGCATACTCAAACCCCTCACCACGATAAGGTGGTGACACCAACGAGGGGGGCTATTCTCATTGATAAAAAAAAGGCTGGAACGTGAAGCTAATCACTAATCCCCACCTAATGCCAAGGCTAAGAATGAGTTGAGCTTTACTCTCGTTCCTTTCATGCACCTTCATACAGAACTCGAGCTTCAGTCTTCATTAATTCCATGACTCCAGAGCTTTCCTTGGAAAGCTTTACGGTTTTCCAGCTGCCCAAGTACTTCCTGGATTTTACGGAACCTCGAAGTTGATTGCCGAATTCACATATGCGCACCACTGGACGCTATCCTGTGTCAGGCCAACATAGACCGCACCCAACACATCTCATTTCTCTAAGTTCTACGAGTACTTAAATAGTCTCTTTCTATGATTCGGGATAACTCAGTAAACTAACTGGGTTCTAAGTAGAAGACTGGATTCGAATCCCGACAAGGGAGGTATTTGTCTTCATCATTGCATTCAGACCGGCTCTTGTGCTCACTCAGACTCTTTTCCGATGGATACCATGTCCCTTCTCTTTGAGTATGGAGGTCTGAACGCGAAGCTAACCTCCCACCTTCATCCATCCTGGAAGCTGGAAATGCGTGGAGCTTCACGTCTCTCCCTCTTACGTCTTAAGGCCATGATGCTTGAACACAGAGAAACTTTATCTTCTCCTATTTTGATTTTATCTTCTCCCTTTTGCCTGCCCTAGCTCTCACACGCGGTTTGTTCTCTTCAGCTTTTCAGACAAGAATTTTGTATGTAGAGTATATTGTTCGGATGGGTAGATCTTTCAGGGCCCATCGATCAAGGAATATTTGAATGTATGAAAAATGCGCTTGAAACGTAGGAAAAAAGTAAGATCTCAGTAAAACCACAACAACTGTGGCTGCAAAAGGGGGGGGGGGCAAAGACTTCCTGCGAGACCTCCCACTTTTCCTTTTATGGATCCATATTTTGGCTCCAAATTGGGCGAGTTGCGCATGCCCATAATGAGAAGAGTGAGTTGAGACAGTACAATAAAAGCAAGACTCATACTACGCCGTGCTTTGACGATTTGACTTGTACTTAGAGCTCTCAACAGAGCAAGGGGGGTAAGTGAAGAAGGTGGCCATTTTTTTCTTAGAACATCTCTGGCCTTAAGTATAGAGTAGCCGCGAAATTATCAGTCATCTGCCACAAGTATTTCATGAGGCGTTGAACTCAAAATCGTCAACAACAGCCACGTGTCGAGAGAATTGTTTTGCTTCCAGGCGTTCATAACAAAGTGTCTTCTTTGCGTTTTGTTCCCTCTGTGACCTTCATGTCCACTTATTACAGATATACATTTACGGTTGAAGAGATAAGACCTCTCGCTGCAGACAGGCCTACAACTGACTGGTTCGCAACAAAATTAAATTACTATAATAACGTCAAAATAAAAATTAAATTCCAACTATAACGACATAATAAACCTTTTCTCGAAATTCAGTGGTTACTGGAAGCTCTTTATGTGGGGTAGAACAGACGGAGCGTGAATCTTACTACTCACATCCATCTACAGTTCATTTCACAATGTATGAGACAAGATAACATCAGCTTGAAGACAAATGGCAGGCCGGATGCAACAGAACCACGTACCTGGTAAAATAACAAGAAGTTCTAGGAAGAAATAATGGCCTACTTTAATATGGCAAGAACCGCGTTGAAAACTAAAAAAACAGAGGAGTACAGAGCAACGTTATCTCTTACGCCTCGTAAACCTAAAAAACTTGGGGTGGGGATACATGGACAGAGAGGTAGGTGATTTCATAAGATTCACTTTATTTTCTCAAAATAAGGAAAATGGGCTACAAAGGTGGTCTCACAAACATCCTAACAAGAGAAAGCAGTCTTCTGGGATTTGGCACAGTGTATATGTGATGTTAACCGACGTTTCGGTTTTACCGGTTCTCACGGTCTCTTCGCTTGCGGATTTCTTATATTTTTCCTTCTACCTTGAAGATGGAGGCGATACGTTCCTCCGAAACGTCGGTTAACATCACATATACACTGTGCCAAATCCCAGAAGACTGCTTTCTTCATAGTCACCTCCGTGAAAGCCTCAAATCTTACATCCTAACAAGAATCTGAGAGGATACATAGACACACGGGTACAGAGACAGATGGACAGAAACAGACAGATACAGTGTTGAAGACACGGAGGGAACAGAACATCTCGCCTCAGCGATTTAACATAGAGGGGTAGGTAACAAGTAATTGTCACGGGGGTCTGTGTGTTCTAAACTAGTGTTAACATTACCACTTCATGCATGCCGCCATGCCTATTTTTTAAGGCGGTAGGGTGACTTTATTTCACATCTCAAAAATCGAAAACCGAACTATGGTAAAACTTATGTAAAGTAGTTCCTTCATAGTGTTGACTGTGCCTTCTGGTGATGGTCAGTAGCGGCCGAAACGTCTAAAGACAAAGCTTTTACTTCCTCCTGTTAAACTTGCTACACTTGATGGACTTATCCCTCTTATTTGTGCACGAGTATTACGCGGTGTAACGCTTTAATATGCCATAAAAAATGGTACCAGGGTTGTTTTCGTACACGTCAAGCTTACCGCTCTCTGTGATAAGTCTTCACGGCGTGCTATGTAAGCAGTGGGATAATTTAATTTTTGCCTTTTCAGTATTCGGTGCACGCGGTAACGTAGTTGGTTGAGTCACTATGCTACAAGCCAGAAGGTCGCGGGTTCGATTCTAGATGAGGCAATTGGATTTCAATTAACATAATCCTTCCAGCCGCAATATGACCGGGGGTCGACTCAGCCTCTAATAGAAATCAGTACCAGGAATCTTCCCAGGGATAAAGGGCGGCTGGCGCTTAAGGTTGAAAATTTCGCCGCCACCTGTGAGCCGATTGTCAAGAAAATGTGGCGACCATGACGTTTTACAACCTATGGGCCTCCACGCCTGTTACAGGGACAGCTTTAGTTTCTCAGTAGTCACGAACATATAACATGGGGACAGAAATGCTGACACGAACACGATTTGGCTTTAACAACTAAAAGCATCATCATGTTGAGGATGAGCCAAAAGTCAGTTAACCTAAAATGTTCTCTGGTATTAAAGAGAATGTTCAGATTTAAACCTGCGAATCAATTTACAGATCGGTATCAGAGAGTTGTGACTCGCTTTGAACATAGGGGATCTCATTTTGCGAACAATTTTTACGAATTCAGTAGGTAATAAAAGGCTTCGAGCAAGGTGTACCGCTTAGAAACACGGATCTCATTCCTTATAAACACATTTTGAAATTGCTTGGTGTGTCATCCATCTCAGTTTAAGCTGACAATTGTGTCTTCAAGTGTACGGATATCCCACAGTCAATCGCATACATTCCGTATTGCTACCGTAAACTTTTCTGCATTGCACAGTTCTTCAGTATAAGGACCGCTGTTTTGTGAATGGTGTGCCTAGAACAGAGTGCATGCGTACGTAACAACACTAGAAGCGTCATCTCCCTCCATTCTGTCCCTCCATTTCTAATTCCAAGTCTCCCAGATTGATCTCCAGTTTCGTGTGTAGTTCTGCTGTTCCGAGGGAGAGGGGTGGTGGGGGAAGGGAAAGAGGAGACCGCTCCACACCACTGTTGGTTCAGATTTCTTTCAGTAGCGTCTCAACTCGTGGCGTGTGGTGAAGCGATGTGTTGTGCTGTGCTGTGCTGTGCTGTACTGTACTGTACTGTACTGTTCTGTTGAAGAGAACCACTTGTGTTTTGCAGATACTGTCAGTTCTGTATCGAGAAAATGGAATTGATTCGGACGTTCAGAGCCATAAACATACTCGTCACGAAAATAAAGAAGTTGCCGGTGTTTAGTTCCGTTTTAGTTTAAAGTGCTTGCTGTTTTTTCTGAATGTCTCTAATGGGGCAGTGACATCCGTGAGAAAGTTACTTGGAATTTTCGGCGCTTAAGTGGATGTTTATTATTCATTCCGTGTGTGTGTGTATGAAGCGACAACTTATCGTGAACATAATTTCTTAAGTGACCTGAACATCTGCAGTTTTCAAAACTAACATCAACCCTTTCCGAACTGTCACCTTAGTGACTTTCTTTCATACACTATTTTAATTGATTTTATTAATTTTAACATAAATTTTCCTGCTTACAGAGTTTTGTTTGCTAATCCGTTGTGATAATGAAGAATGACATACTGAAGAATTCCGAATACCGGCGTATATTACAGTACTTGGACATTCTGTTACGTACACAAGGGACTTGGGAATGTTTATAAAAGAAAACCCTTAACATTTCGCTCTTACGCAAAACTGTACGTCCATCTTGAATGTGTCTGAATTACATCGCGCAAAACAGACAGCGAGTGCAGTTTCCGAGAAGTGTTCGACAGGTGGAAGCTCCTTATCTGTAATGTGCCTGTCCATATTTACTGGCATTTCACAATACTGCATGAGTGTACAAATGCAGAAATATGATGACAGATCTGAGAGATTACTTTATTTGCATGAACAGAATCCGTTAGTAGTGGATCCGAGAGAATGGCTCTTTAGCCTTAATTCAATATTTCGATTGCCTTTGATATGCCTAGAGATCCATTACACGTAACTTGTTTAGTTATTGGTGCAATTTCTATGGAGTAGACTGTATGTGAAAACTTTCATGTAATATTGTATATTACCTGTTTTTCCACGAATTGTTGTATGAGCGTACAGACAAAACGTGTGGTGATATCCCAGCTTCCCCTAGTGAAGCGGGTTAGTTGAAAAACCGTCATGTGTGTCTCATCTTGTGTGACGAACTTCTCATATTTACAGTTCGATGCAACGGTCTCATGGAATAAGTGTTCTTCATTTCTTCTTCTCTTGAACCTGGACATATCGTGTAGCTTTAATGCAGTGTACAGAATATCTGTTGTGTAACAGTACAAAGCTGAAAGCAGGTTAGGAGAGAAAAAGCAATGCCTTCAGAATCCGCGGCATCACCTGCGACGGCAGAGCCAGTGGTAGAGCCTGAGAGTTGCGGAGATCCCTGGATTGAAACAGGTGAGTCACGGACACGAGTCAGTGCACTGCACTGGACCAATTCCTGTCGAGATGCCTAATCACGTTTCACTACATAATAGTGTCTATATATATTATAGGTTAATGTTCCCGCAATTTATTGATTCTTCCCTCACATCGTACATACACATTGCTGGAAAAGTGGGGTTACTAATAAAGTAAAACTGTCTGAATGGAATCTTGTCTGTCTGCAATGGGAAATACACTGTCTGCTCCAGAGAAGAAAGGGCGAAAATTATCGTAAAATTATCTCTAATAAGATGAAAGTTGTAATGCGGAGACAGTAAATAAGAATGTAACTTGAAAGTATCTTCGAATATTAGTTTTTTGTATTGTTCCTCATGGAATTTGCAGTACTATTGCTGCCAACAGACCTCTCCGTAGCTCAGGCGGTTAGGCGCCGGATTCCCACCGTGGCGATCCCAGGTCACGTCGGCACTTCGGTTTCCCCTGCCAATTCTCAATCCAGCAACTTCACATTCATCTATCATCCGGGGCTGGTACAATAGGCCAAGCAGTGGCCAACTTACCAAGTGAACTCAGTCTCACCCCAATCCAAGAAAACAAAATCCTGCTACATCGACAAGATGGGCGCAGAATACTTTAACGGAATAGTAACAATTAAAAATAAATCAGAGAAAAATTATAGCTTCGTAACAGTTTAACAGTGACATATTGTATGAATTTCTTGTTTATGATCCCTGTTATGTACATATAAATACTGCGTACATGTGGCCTGTACTGTGCAATAAGAATACCTTTGTCTGTAAGTGGTTATGTTAAAAGAATTCTTCTGAAACAGAAAAGTGTTAAAGTCCCTCGGGGTTACCTTAGAATGTTATCTGTCGTCATGTCATTGCATGTGAACGTCCGGGACAAAATGGCTGATTTTCATTAAACTTCATACGAACGTTGCAATATTGAAGTCATCCGATGTCTGTGCTACTAACCGCACTCCAACTAATACTAACATTGGGGGGGGGGATATAAACTACTTTCTTTTACTGATTAATTGGTTAAGATTCGAATACGAAATATTGCGGTGTGTGGATTTACAACTTGTGTTTCCTATGCTTGGAAGTCGCCGGTCCAAATCATGGCTCGGAGGACGTATACACCTTTGTTTTTCTGGTTTCCGTAGTTTCTTATACGAATGTGAGGATGGTACCATAAAATTGGCCACGACTGCCTCTTTCTACCTGTTTTCCTACTGGACGTCCATTTTAATTTTCTATCTTACTGTAGTTAAACGGGATCGGGGCACCTCAGTCTGTATGGTGAAGGGTTACGGGCTGGACCGCTGGGGTTGGGATCCTGGCAGGGACAAAATGTTTCTCTTCTCCACAACGTCCGGACTGGGTCTGAGGCCCACCCATCTTCCTATCCAATGGGTGCTGTGGACAATTCCCCCGGGGGTAAAGAGGATGGGACGGCAAGCTGACGACTTACCTCCATCTAGTATCGAGGTCAAGAATGGTGGAGCTATAATTTCACTTCCCCATATGTCTTCATGGCATAGTGCTCGATCAAGCACAGGGATATCTTTACCCTTTGCTGTACTTAAACAGCCTTGTTCAATAATGTAACTAGATCTGTAGGTCGATTTATCATATTGCAGCTTAGACGCCAAAAGCGTTTCTAGGCAACGGCTCGATAAACACGTTCCCGTGAATACGCAACAGGGGAAACTGTGTTCGCTGTGGGCTATGCTACAACTAGTTCTTAGGTGACGCAATATTGCTGACAACGGGGGGAAAGTGTTTTCAATGTGGTCCGCGCCGCGACCGTTACTATGCAACGACGAGGTGAACACGCCTCTGCATCACTATATTTGTTTCCTATGCNTGGAAACTGTGTTCGCTGTGGGCTATGCTACAACTAGTTCTTAGGTGACGCAATATTGCTGACAACGGGGGGAAAGTGTTTTCAATGTGGTCCGCGCCGCGACCGTTACTATGCAACGACGAGGTGAACACGCCTCTGCATCACTATATTTGTTTTGTTATGAGGTCCGTGCTGCGGCTATATAGCGAGAGCTGTGAGCCGTAAGTTCAGAGCGGATTGGAACCAGGAGTACAGAAGAATACAGGAGGTCGGCCTTTGAGGGTTTAAAGTGTGATTTGAAGACTTTATGTGTAATACTTGGAGTGTGTAATCCAGTGACGCTGTTATAGTTTATGTGTTGAGATCCGATGCCAGGAGACGACTAGTGAAGACTGGGAATCCTAGTGCGTGTGCAGCGGCGAACTGGAAAGCGTGTAAATCAGCGATATTGCCTCTATTTAAGTGTAATTAAGAAAGAGTGTGTAACTGAAGCTCTAATAAATCCAATCATCCGAACTAGAACCCTTCATTGTCGTCACGCGCACCACCCTTCATGTTACAATATTTTCCCTAGTGAAATAGACGTTCCCAGTTCTGAAAGGAAATACCGAATGACTCCAATTTTATACATTTTTTATAGACATCTGTTGGGTTATGTTTGTTAAATTGCTTCCAAGCACAATAAATAACTAGTGGCGCGTGAAACTTCCATGGAATCTTTTCATAAACATTTCTCATATGTCTGAGGCCTTGAATAGTTCGGGAACCCTGAGGAAAGGGAATGTTCGCGTTGGAAGTCGCTACCGAGCAACGGCTAGTGAAGACATGACTGTGAACACTAGTGTGTGTGTATGTGTAATAGTGATTTGTGAAGTGTAGTCACGATTTGTATGTTAAGGAGTTCAGTAAATCCGGTTATCAGTTCAAACCCCGTCTATAGTCATAATTTATCACGTGGTAGTTGGTGTCAGAAGTGGGGTTGGATTTATCAGATTGGATTGGATTGAGGCTACGTGTACTGACACCAGAGGTGTGTCTCAGGGGTTCACAAACTTTCGTGATGCCGCTGTAATATATACAACAATATATAAATTACGGAACTCCCCCCCCCCTTTAATGAACCTGTTGATCTATTAGGATTAATGGGATAGAAATCCAGCACTGAAAATACATACATATTAAATCTCACTAGCTTATTAACTTGCCAAAACCATGCGTGGATAACAATATTTTAAATAACATTTGAGAAGTCAAAGGCCAATGTTATAGTAGGTCGTGATCCACAGTTTGAGTAACCATGATCATTTATCCCTCCATGCATCCGTCCGTCCCTCAGTCCACCAATATATGTATTTATTTACCTACATACCAACCAGTCTCTACCTACCTATCTATTCTAATCTAATCTAATGGATAATAGCAGCAGGTAATTTGCTGGTTGTTGGGGAATGGTGTCCAGGGTGTACGTGTAATAGCCGTACACGTACAGTATACAAGTACACGTAAGTTTCTCCTGTACTCGGCGTGGTGTGTCTTGGCTGTGACTGAGGGGCAGTCGAAGTTACGTGGTCTATGGTTTCTGTGGCTCAGGGGCACTAAGGGCAGTCATCTGTGTCTCGTTGCCACCAGAATACCAGCTCATGTTCCGCATGACTCTGTGCATAGAGGTGCACTGCAGCCTGTGGGCAAATGATACGGATACCTGCAGAGGCTACCGGTTGTGCAGGAACATCCTAGGGAAGGTGCACGATGGAAGAATCATACTGAGTGAACAGATTTAGAGACAACCACGCATTTCCCCACTCTCGTACGCAGTCCATAACTACGCAATTTTATAATTATTCTTCATTGTAAATTGTAATTTATCTTATTGTTAATGAAACTTATAAGAAAAATCTATTTATCTAGGTATCTGTCTAGCTATTTGTGTATTTATTTATCTATCTATATATATTGTGTGTGTATATATATATATATATATGTCAACCTTATTTATATATCTGTGTACCTGCCTACTTGTCTGCCCATCTACTGGCCTTCCTTTGCGACTCCATTTGTTCGAGTGTGTCCGTCCGTCCTACCTATTTAGTAATCGCTCATTAATTTTGTGTTGAAGTATGAATGACGTAGGTGTATCCTAATGTAAAACTTATATTTAAGTAATTTTTTATGCTGGTTCTGGCTCTCAATATAATTTATTCATGTGTCCTCAAATAAGATGACCACCCATGTTTTGAGGCTTAAGTATGAAACTGCGTCATGAAATAACGCCTTCGCATGACCAAAATAATTACTAATTCTTGGCAATGACACTAATTCGTCGCCATCTTATTCTTTTTTCACTGTATTAGTTGATTAATCAGTTTTTTCCGTCAGCTCTGAAGCATGCTGAAAGCGGTTATGTAAATACAGTTGTTCATTATTGATGTCTGTTTTACGTAATCATGAGCGTGGACCTTCTGATTCTGTATACTGAGATAAATGCGTTCCGGTGACTCGTGGAAGTTTCTGTTACGAGCGTAGACTTGTATCCAGCACGACAAAAAGCATATCGCTCTTTATGTTGGCCTAATGAAGTGAAAGAATTGAATTATATCTAGTAAAGTTATATGCTGGTCGGTCACGGTAGCCGAGCGGTCTAAGGCATGCACTGTCTTCGCTCGCTCGGAAGCCGGGATCGTGGGTTCGAATCCCACTCAGGGCATGGATGTTTGTGTGCATTTTTCTGTGTTTGCCTACACGTAGAGGCCTTGCGACGAGCTGATCACTCGCCCAAGGAGTCCTACCGTATGTGTAAGATCTAGAAAAACCGAAGTGAAACGGAAAGTTTCGTGGAGGTAGGCCTAGGCCCAAATTGGGGCTGTAGCGCCACAGGAAAAAAAAAGTTATATGTGAAAGGCCTCGCTATAGCTCAAGCGGTTAGTCGCTTGCTTCCTACCGCCGCAGCCTGGGTTCAATCCCGGGTCTGGTCAAGTGGGATTTGTGGTGGACAAAGTGGCACTGGGGCAGGTTTTTTCCAAGTACTTCGGTTTCCCCTCCCAATATTCATTCCAACAAATTCTCCATCATCATAATCACCTCGGGCAGGTACAATAGGCCAATCAGTGGCAGACGTGCCGAGTGGACCCAGTTGGACTCCACTGTGCGAATTAAAAATATGTGCTGAAAAGTAGGATTAGTGTAGAGGAGTTTGAAACTGTCTACGAACAAAGCACTGAGGAAGGTGTTTGGACGTGGGAGTTAAACAATATTACATAATGAGGAACTTCGTAATTTCAGCTCTTCGCATGATATTTTTAAGGTCATCAGGCCCAAGGCAGGAAGAATGAGGAAGCTGGCAAGTATTACGCGTCGGGAAAATGTGAAGCACAATATTTTTATTCGGCAAACTTTAAGGGCGAGGCCACTTCAGAGAGCTATCCTTAGGCTAGTACGTGTTAAAAGGGACCATGGCGGAACAGACTGTGGAAATGATGACCGGATATAATGATTCAGTCTTTCGTGACCTCGGTAATCAGCTTTCTGCTTGTTCGAGAGAATCCAGAACTATGGAGTTGTAGTAAAAATAAAGTTCGTGGTGATAAGATAAAGTTGTCCTTGTGCTTAATTAATTAAGCACCACGTCCTGAAGACGTATGGTGGAGTGGACTTATAGCTCCACCATTCTTTACTTTGGTAGTAGATGGAGGTGAGTGGTCAGCTTCACGTCCCGGCCGTTTTGCCCCGGGGAGGAGCCCCCCCGTACTCACTTAAATAGGAAGCTGGGTGGCCTCCAGAACCGATCAGGATGCTGTGCAACAGAAGAATCCCTTACCGCTACCGGGTATCGAACCCCTTCCGTACAGCCCGTACCTGTCGCTGTACCTACTGAGCTAGCCCGGCTAAGTTCGTGGTGAACTGAAGAAAATAGGTTCTGGAAATTCTTGTTGCATTCTTTTGTGAATTTCTTATCTCTTATCTGCACGCCAAGATATTATTATCAGTATTCATCCAAGAAAATATTCTTGTCTCCCATTCTGAAAGCTTGTAAGACATGACGCGTTGCCTAGACAGAAGGATCCGAGCTGCCGAGGTCGAAACGACGAGACGGATTTCCGTACCCATCAAAAGGGGGGGGGGTGATTCTGTGCCGGGTTGTTTGGTGATTTGTAGTCGTGGTGACGCAGCGGATAAGTGTAACGGTAAGACGTCTTACTTTCGTTTCGTTTCGAGGTTACTCGGCATTATCCATTAAAATAGGCGGCAAGTGTCTTCTCCCGCACCCCTCACAATGCATAACCCAGGGGTTTTCAAACTCATCATGAGGCTCGGCGCTTCCTAATTCCAGTTGAAGTAGACTGGGTTCCACTGAAGAAAGAAATCTTTAGAAATTCTGAGTCTTAGTGAATTCTCTTCTGTATAAATAAATAGCAGGGTCCAAGTGTATGGCCGCGCCATAACTCAGACGGTTAGTCGCTTGCCTCCCACCGCGGCAGCCAGGGTTCGAGCCCTGGTTCAGGTCATATGGGATTTGTGGTGGAGAAAGTGGCGCCGGGGCACGTTTTCTCTGAGTACTTCGGTTTCCCCCTGCCAATTTGCATTCCACCGATTGCTCCACAGTCGCCATCATCATCTGGGGCAGGTACAGTAGACCAGTAATGGCCGCAGTACCAAGCCGACTCAGTCTCACCCCACTAAGAATAATAAACAAATAAAAAAGGGTCGAAGTGTAACAGGGGAATGTGAAAGTTTGCCTTTACATTTTCTGAAACCACTAGCTATCATCAGAAGGCGTAACCAATATCACAGAGAAGTACGTCAATATATGTTAGTCGGAACTGATGGGTTTCTGGACTTTGACCACCGTCCGGTATTCTAAATGGCGTGGGGTTTGACCACCGTCCGGTATTATAAATGGCGTGGGGTTTGACCACCGTCCGGTATTCTAAGTGGCGAGGGCGTGGGAGTCACCTGCTGTGTTGGCTGCGTTACAAAGGACTAACCTCAATCGTCCAGTGACTGAAGTTACCCCTTTCTGGTGGACGGAACAGAGTAGGTGCTTCTCACCCCCTCGTCTGCTGAAAAACAGATTCAGTTTCCGAAATGCTGTATTCTTTAATGCTCTTTAGAATTTTGGATGATGGACAAAGTCCAAAAGCCAGTCATCCCGAGTGTCCTACACCATCGCCGGAACCTTTTAGAAACTGCGCTACTTATGTGTTTGAACATAATGTGTCATAAAGGGATTTCTGCTAGCATCAGAAATCGAGATTAAAATGTTAATGCAGTGAAGGTAAAAGAGTACGGTAAAAAGGTATGTCCCTGTGCTTAACTAATTAAGCACTACGGCAAAAAAGGTGTATGGTGGAATGGATGTATAGAACCACATTTTCTTGACCTCGGCACTAGCTGGAGATGAATGGTCAGCTTCACATCCCGGCCGCTTTACCCCCAAGGAAAGAGCCACCGTACACATTGGATAGGAGGTTGGGTGGACCCCAGAGGCTGTCTGGACGACGTAGAGAAGAGAAAATCCTTACCCTACCGGGGCTCGATCTCCGACCCCTCGGTCGTCCAGTCCGTAGCCAGTCGCTACTCGTATACTGATTGCGCTGTCCCGGCTCCTGGGGAGCAATTACTTAAAATCAGTTCAGATAAATCAGAGATCGTGTTGCGCAAGTAGAGGAACATAACGATATTCGTTTCCAGTGGTTAGGTAGAATATTATACATACTGTTTTGTACGTCCTTCTGTGTCGTGTTGTGTGCAATTCGGTGTAGTGTGGCACGTACCGTGCTGGACTAGCTTCGCCGTCTGATGATGCCCAGTAGTGGCCGAGATATGTCAAGGCAAGCATTTACATTGTGACATGACGCCCGGAATCCGGAATAGTGAAGTCAGAATAGACGTTAATTGCTAGGCAACGACTCGGTAAACACGTTTCCGCGGCAACGAATACGCAAGCAACAGTCGAGTAAGTTTCGTTACTATGCGACGGCCCTGTAGACACGCCATCCCAACAATAGAAAGTCTGTGTTTTCTGCGTGATCGTGCAGAGTGGTTATGAAGAAGAGTTTAATTGAGTTAGTCGAGTTTAGAGACGGCAGCCTGACAGAATATGAGCTTGGGAGCAGAGGAATTGAATTGAGTCTAGTTATTCGGAATTGGTATTTGCAGAATAATCGCAAGAAAGTAATTAGGCTGTGAAAAGAAGACTTCATGTGTGATTTGAAGTGATAGTGACACTTATAAATCCGTTGCCAAGAAACGACTAGTAAAGCCCGAGAACTCTAGTGCGTGTGTAACGGTGAACTGTAAAGGTTGTAGATCAGCGATAGCGCTGTATTACCTGTAGCCCCGAGTTGTGTGAGTGAGGTGTCAGTAAGTTCAATCGTCCAATTCAAAACGTGTCTTATAAGTCACGCACAACCGCCAACACATGACAGTATTCTTTTAAATTTGTTACACTTGATGGACCTTACTATATACTTATTCGTGCATTGAGAAGGTTAACGACTCAATATGTCTCTTATCGAGATCTCTCCTATTGCCTTTGTTAAAAATTGGTAATTAATTGATTCTTTCGTTATTTTAACGATACTCGTTCAGTTGCAGAGGTCCTGTAGTATTGTATGAGGTCGGAAGATGTAAGTAAATAGTGAAGGAGGCGATTATAGTTTTATGCCAAGGCGCTTTTAGCCTGGAGAGACAGAAAATCGTAGAACACCTCAGTTTGAATGAATGGTAATCCTACCGATATTGGGACTGGGTGCCTACCAGTTAAGTCTAGAATGGTACCGCTGCAATAACCTACACAGTCTTGTACTCAGATTTCTATGTCAGTTAATCTGTCGGATATTCGATGAGATTTTTGGGCCGGGGGTCACCCTCATGAGGTAAGCAGGCTGCATATATGGTAAGGTGTTCAGACCGACTAAACACTTGAGGCCAGTTGATCAGTCGTAGAGAGAACCGTGATGGAAAAACGTGTAAGAAAGTCACTTGAGGAATCTGGACTGAGATGGACAGGTAGTGTATTAATATTCGAATAGATCACTGTGGTCGCGGTGCAAGGGCCGAGAAGGCCCACCCCTTACATAAGATTCGTCTCAAGGTTGAATGACGTTGCACTTCGGCGAGACCATTTTAATGAAGTCTGTTTTTAAACAAGACCTGTTTTGTGAATAATCAAGAGTTGTTGGATTTCTGGTAGAGGACGTCGCTTTTTATACAAATTATAAGGTTTTTTTGTTCCATTTTTGCAGTTTTCATAATCGTAAAGTAACACATCGAAATAAGCGGCCTCCGTAGTCTAGGGGTAACGTTCCCACCTCATGACTCAAGGTACGCGGCTTCAAACCCGGCGGAGGTCGTGGAATTTTTAAGGGAGCAAAAGTTCAGGGAACAAGTCCTCCGGGAGGGACTTTAAGTCGTGTGTCTCTCGTGTCGTAGATTTACGGCACGTAAAAGAACCTCGTGTCTTTAGGAGACCTCTGAGCTAAATTACAGGCCCTTTCTCGCCCAAGTAGTCTCCAATGCCTCTGGTGGATGGGGGAAGCATCAAGGTACCGGGGGCCGACCTCGTTGGCTTTACAGGGGCTGATGGCACGCACCGTTACCGGTAGGGTATGGCGACAGTAGAAATTAAAAGGGGGACGCACAATGGACCAATAACTGGTCTAAGTGCATGGGGAAACCCACCCCCTCCCATAATACATACATACATACAACACATCGAAATTGAATCAGATTCGGGATATTTCCGGTTCGTATCCCGAATGGGTACCTGCTATGCTGACTGATATTTCATTATTTTCCCAAGATTTTCCTGCAGAATGCTAGTATAGTACCCTAAACTATAACACGTTCCATATTCCACCCAACTGACCATTCGTCGTGATTTCATTTGACGCCATGTGATCTCTCTAGGCGATCGCCGTGATGTAACTGCACACTCCGCACTGCAGCTGCACGAATGATGCACGGTCTGTCATTGATGATGGAGAGAGGATGTGTTCACACATACGTCTCCATCTGGACTGAAAGATGCGTAGCCACAGTCTTGTTGCCTTCACATTATACTGCGTAGTTTCAATGTGAGGTATTCAGATATTCTGCCGTTGTTATGGAAACACGTGTTTCTATGTAAATTCGATAAAACTGTGGCTGCTCCTCATAGGATATGGTCATGCATCAAAGTTGGTGCCCCTATAGGAGATATAGGAAGATTTATATTTCCTGCTGCCATATTTCTTCGCGCACGATTGCTTTGCCATTCTCTTTGTACAGAAACGAGTGTATTCACTCGCCAGATTTCAAGCAACTGGAATATTTCCTGTTGCTCTCGTCGCTCCTGTGTTTGTTGTATGTACTCATTTATTTGCTTCTTTTGCTTCTTCCTTTACTGATTGACTGATTCATTAATTCGTTCTTGAAAACGTGAGAAATATGTTTTGAACTTCGAATGTTTTATCCTGTGTTCGATTCCTGGTAGGTAGTTTTGGATTATTATCTTCACCATCGCTGTTTTCAGAACGGGTCTGACATTGGCCTGTATAGATCTTAATTTCAGGGGAGCTTTAAAAATAAATTTAGAGTTGTGTAGTCTTGCATATTATTACATAAATTCAGGAATCGGCTCCTCTGTTGACCTAAGCGTGTTGTCAAACAGATGTTCCTTCTCTGTCTGAATTTCTATATAAAAGAATCTTTCCCGTCTCCTGGTCATTTCAGGGGAAGATGCAACCCGGCATCTCAATATTTAGCACTTTAAAAACAGTGGTTACTATATCTACCACCTGCTTTAACAATAAAGGAACCTCAGCATTGTCCCTTCTAAATTTAACGGGTTCTGATGATTTTTCAAATAAGCAACCGTTATTTTTGCAGGCACCCTAATCGGTTGGTCTTTGTTGTAATGGAGAGGCAGTGTGTTTTCTGTAAGATAGGCCACACACCGGCATGCGTCAAGACATGTAACAGTCAAGTCACGATGTCTTCGACATGAGACAAAGAAAGGAGACCGGTGTGCCGTGGTTTTCATAATCTCATTCGTTTCAACTGTGTTCCTTTCTTTGCGTCATGTCGCAGACATCGTATCTTGACGCATGCCGGTGTGCGGCCTACCTAAGTTTGCTACTGATCTTTTGAATATTTTTTTTCCCCTTGGCACTACAGCCCCAGTGGGCCTAGGCCTACCTCCATGAACTACGTTCACCGTTTGAATATTATTTAGATTAATTTCAGGCCTAACGGACTTAGATACGTACTGTANGAAGCATCAAGGTACCGGGGGCCGACCTCGTTGGCTTTACAGGGGCTGATGGCACGCACCGTTACCGGTAGGGTATGGCGACAGTAGAAATTAAAAGGGGGACGCACAATGGACCAATAACTGGTCTAAGTGCATGGGGAAACCCACCCCCTCCCATAATACATACATACATACAACACATCGAAATTGAATCAGATTCGGGATATTTCCGGTTCGTATCCCGAATGGGTACCTGCTATGCTGACTGATATTTCATTATTTTCCCAAGATTTTCCTGCAGAATGCTAGTATAGTACCCTAAACTATAACACGTTCCATATTCCACCCAACTGACCATTCGTCGTGATTTCATTTGACGCCATGTGATCTCTCTAGGCGATCGCCGTGATGTAACTGCACACTCCGCACTGCAGCTGCACGAATGATGCACGGTCTGTCATTGATGATGGAGAGAGGATGTGTTCACACATACGTCTCCATCTGGACTGAAAGATGCGTAGCCACAGTCTTGTTGCCTTCACATTATACTGCGTAGTTTCAATGTGAGGTATTCAGATATTCTGCCGTTGTTATGGAAACACGTGTTTCTATGTAAATTCGATAAAACTGTGGCTGCTCCTCATAGGATATGGTCATGCATCAAAGTTGGTGCCCCTATAGGAGATATAGGAAGATTTATATTTCCTGCTGCCATATTTCTTCGCGCACGATTGCTTTGCCATTCTCTTTGTACAGAAACGAGTGTATTCACTCGCCAGATTTCAAGCAACTGGAATATTTCCTGTTGCTCTCGTCGCTCCTGTGTTTGTTGTATGTACTCATTTATTTGCTTCTTTTGCTTCTTCCTTTACTGATTGACTGATTCATTAATTCGTTCTTGAAAACGTGAGAAATATGTTTTGAACTTCGAATGTTTTATCCTGTGTTCGATTCCTGGTAGGTAGTTTTGGATTATTATCTTCACCATCGCTGTTTTCAGAACGGGTCTGACATTGGCCTGTATAGATCTTAATTTCAGGGGAGCTTTAAAAATAAATTTAGAGTTGTGTAGTCTTGCATATTATTACATAAATTCAGGAATCGGCTCCTCTGTTGACCTAAGCGTGTTGTCAAACAGATGTTCCTTCTCTGTCTGAATTTCTATATAAAAGAATCTTTCCCGTCTCCTGGTCATTTCAGGGGAAGATGCAACCCGGCATCTCAATATTTAGCACTTTAAAAACAGTGGTTACTATATCTACCACCTGCTTTAACAATAAAGGAACCTCAGCATTGTCCCTTCTAAATTTAACGGGTTCTGATGATTTTTCAAATAAGCAACCGTTATTTTTGCAGGCACCCTAATCGGTTGGTCTTTGTTGTAATGGAGAGGCAGTGTGTTTTCTGTAAGATAGGCCACACACCGGCATGCGTCAAGACATGTAACAGTCAAGTCACGATGTCTTCGACATGAGACAAAGAAAGGAGACCGGTGTGCCGTGGTTTTCATAATCTCATTCGTTTCAACTGTGTTCCTTTCTTTGCGTCATGTCGCAGACATCGTATCTTGACGCATGCCGGTGTGCGGCCTACCTAAGTTTGCTACTGATCTTTTGAATATTTTTTTTCCCCTTGGCACTACAGCCCCAGTGGGCCTAGGCCTACCTCCATGAACTACGTTCACCGTTTGAATATTATTTAGATTAATTTCAGGCCTAACGGACTTAGATACGTACTGTAATCTAAGTATACATCTGCACTACTGCCAAGTAGACGAATAGCCTCATTTCCCGACATTTGCATGAAGAGACTAAGGGAAATCATGAAATACACCCAATCATGGTTGCCAGCAGTCTAGCCAAGATCTTGTTGCCTGGGATGTGATATGCAGACCACGGTGTACATTTCCATTCGGAATTTTCGTCATTTCGTTGTATTTTTACAGACATGTCGAACCTCATAGCCTAATATCGCAATTTACAATTGTAGCAGATACAAACCGACATGGCGGTAATTGTAAGCGATACACTAACATCCGCCTAGGCCGAAACTTAATACACTCCCGTCCCATTTGTTTCTCTTTTTTTTTTTCTTCATTTTAATTCCGACAAGCCTGTTCTCTGGGAGCAGTTCATTATATACGTGCCACTGTCATTAAGAGATCTTATCTGTGTGACGTGGCATCATAATCCCATTATCCTATGAATACATTGAAAATGAATACAAACAAATATCCTAAGTGACACTTGTTGAAGACTTGTTATACCAGTGAAACTGTTTCATGCCATGTTAAGGTGGCTTCACTCGAAGATTTGTGTTCGCACCAGTTACGAAAATTCTGGATTCTGGCACAGTAGATCATGCGTGACACAGACACACATTCGAAAAGTGAGAATTCTGTCATGAAACAGATAATAGTCATATCTTTGTTTTTTTCGAGGAGTTTTTGCCATGTAGTTCAACAGCTGTAGCCATATTGCAGTGTCCATTTACTTACCCCGGTTGATTTTAGTAACTTAAAATATCATATCACATTCGTTCTTTTAAAATGTACATAATAATTACATTTTATGATTAAACTTCACCGAATAATTGCATTTCATAGTTTAGATATTCGCAGCAACCTTTTATTTTTGCAATTCGTGATATCCACCAGGCCTTATAGTTGTATTTGGCAATGAAATGCGCCCAAAGTAATTCAAATTTTACCGTTAAAGCACTCAGTTGTAATTTATACTTTAAAACACTAGAATAATTACATTTTAAATCAATGTAATTGCACGTGTTTTACAAGTGAAACACTCACGCCTTAATTATTTTACAACAGAAACATGGGCGTATACTGTTCCACTTTGCGACGTAAATATAATAATTATATTTCACTACTAACTGGGTTAGTCTCTTAAGAATAAAATGTATATACTACGTCACTGTGCTCACACTGCTGGCCGTTGTTTAATATGAAGTAAGCAGCAAGTGTTGTCTTGTTTTGTACGTGAAGTGGGACACTAACACAAAACACTCAAAGAAAGACAGCAGTACGACTGGAACTGAAATGTTGGCAAGGAAGATGTTTGGTGGTATCAGTTTTCCACGATTGGCGCGAAACTCAAATGTTAATTAAACTTATTTTATGCTGAAATTATCTGCAGCCTGAACTTCGACAACAGGTCACTTCTCATTCCCGAAATTGCGTCTTATCTTTCTCAGCATTCGACCCGACTCAACATTAAACTCTGTGAATGGGATGGAGGAGAATAGTGCTGAATGGTAACCCCGAAAATTGAGGCAACACATTCATTTAGACGTAGATATGTACCATACTGCACGGCGTCCCAGAGCCGCGAGAGCATCAGCCCCACACGACACAGGTTACGTCTCAGTAATGCCGGTAGTTGTTTTAGGCTAGCCTACAGAATCTCTCATTCTTGATACTCTGGTCTTAGGACAGATCACTTTCTTTCGTAATAGACTTGCACAAATCATAAGCAGCGCGGGGTGTAACCTCGGGTGGCAGAATCATTCTGAAGAATGAATACTCGTGTGTCATGATTTCGAAGGAAGCTTTCATGGCCAAATTAAAAATCCACGATTTTTATAGAAGGTCAGAGGAAGACCACGATCCAAGATCCTTTCAGACACTGAACGATCTGGGTGAAGTTGTGATGGAGAAGATTTCTTCCTATTAGATTTGAAGCTTTCGTAGGGTCACTGTGAAGGGTGCCTTCTTCTGGGGTGTCACCGTGCGATGCCGTGGAGTTCGCCCGTTCCGGAGGAGTGGACTGTCCCCTTCGGAGTCGAAGAGTTAGGCAGCCAAGCAGCAAGCTGAGCGACTGAAATTTCTTCAGAGTTCTCTTGATTTGTGATATATGTGAATATTTCAGCATCCTTATAACTTTTAAGTGTCTCTAAACATCGCCGTATTTCCATCTGAAATGTAACAGTCCAGTTCTTCTGAGATCGCTGATTGGGATAATAAGAAATGTCTAAAGGCAGCATGAACAGGTATTCTGTGTATTCTGTGTCCTTCCCACTGGACCGGACGGGATTTTCTGCCGCCTCTGTCGAAAGTTAAACCAGCCAGAATAATGTATTCACAACTCCAGCTGGCTGTGTCGAGTCCCCTCTCTACACTTCTTCCATTTGTTAAGTCAGAATATCAGCTTCGCCGAATATTAAAAAAAAACGAAAGAGCAATTCGAACATCTGATTTAAGACGTGTTATGTTTTAGAGTGGTTAATTTTATTAATGAAGGAAGATATTCATTTTACTAGCTTATGATGTTACTTACCCCCTTACTTTACTTACCCCATACCTCAGGCGGTTAGTTGCTGGCTTCTCACCGCAGCGGCCCGGGTTCGTACCCAGGTCAAATCATGTGGGATTTGTGATGGACCAAGTTGCGCTAGGGCAGTTTTTTCTCCGAGTACTTCTGTTTCGTCTGCCAGTTCAAATTCCACCGACTGCTCCACACTCATCTATCATCCTGGCCTGGTACAATCTGTCAGTGGCTGACGTACCAAGTGGATTCAGTCTCACCCCACCCCAAGAAACTTAAAAAAATCTACACACACAACCACCTCGACTGTGGTTTTCCTTAACTTTATGTGGCTTTCTACCTGTGGTCATGAGGCTGTCTCGAGTGGGTCGGATACTTATATTGATAATTTCAGACTGTGACATTTGTTTAAATGCGAAAAAGTAAGTCGGCGGTCTTCATTATCGTCGATTTTAAATGGTTAGTGAGGGCACCTAAAAAGGTTGGGACTGAAGCGAACCTGAGGTCGATAATTGGTGGAATCTTGTGTGGTACATATCCACGTCCACATCCACAGCCTGGAAAAGAATAACTGTACTTTCACAGTTCCTTGCCCCTACAGATTATCTAATTCTCTGAAACTACAGCATGGTGGTAACTTTGGGATTGTACATTTCTGCCCTTAAAACGCAGTAGTTTGATATGCTGTGTTCCATTTGTATTAGCGTTATCTTGACACTTTGCAGTTCATAGTAACACTTCTGTCAATGTATAAGATAGCGGATATCAGAATGATAAGACTCTCGTGATAATGTGTCAGCCGTTCCCCGACATTATTTAAATAAAATGAACATATAGACCGTATTAGACGCAAGGAACTAACTGCGTGGAGCTGAGTTCCTCTTGGGGACCGGTAGACACCACAGCTACTCAAGAAAATCGCCGCATTTTATGGAACCCTTAGAAGAGCCCACCACACGTACCTGTGCTGAGGTACGTACATCCATTTTAATAATATCGTCACATGTAGGGTGGTACGCGTGACGAAAATGACGGGTTCTGCTTCGGATGATTGGATTTATTAGCACATTGGTTACAAGTTCTCTTAATCGTATTTAATCGCTGATACACACATTGATCCTCTCCTGATAATGCAATTAAAACACAGGAACTAGCGCTTCAGATCACTCCAAATATTACACATGAATAAAATATCCTAATCAGACTTCAAGGCTTCACAGGTCTTCTACTGAGAACGGAACTGAACTGCTGGTGTTATTCTCGTTATATAGCCTCCGCACGGACCACGCGCAGGAAACACAGTTCTATTGTTGCATGAAGAAGACCACAAAGAGAACAAGTCACATGATTCCTAGCCAGCGTCTTCATTGGTGCGCTGTTGCCTAGCAACGCGCAATAACATTCATCCACTGAGACATCTTCCATTGTTGCCTTGTGTGTATTCGGTCGTGGGATGGTTACCGGTCCGTTACCTAGAAACGCTCAAGCCATCCACATTACTCTATTCTGTCATGCAGGCTTATATGTCTTCCAGGCGCTCTCTTTCACTCTGGCATTTATTCCAACAGTCTGCATACATTTGTCACATCTCCCATTCGTGCTACGTGTCCCGCGCATCCCATCCTCCTTGATGTGATCATCCCAGTAATATTTGGTTAATATTGTTAGTCTATGCGCTAGCCAGTGGAAACTTACGCTTCCGTGGCTGAGAATCGGGTCGTATCGAATTAAAACGGACCGCCTTCTGTATTACAGCTGACTTTCCATGTCCCGTGAAGATGCATTACATAATAACAGAACCTCTTCCCATGCACATTGTAACACACAGATCCAAGTTGTCTATCGAACTCTTGATTCGGGCCCGCGGAAGCCTCTGGTTAGTTTCGTGTCAGGGAAGACCAGTAATTAATAGGCCCTCAGGACCCTATTAAGAGCCGGGATAGCTTAGTCGTGGTTCGATTTCCAGAAGAGGCACGAGATTTTTCTCTACTCCACAGCGTATAAGAGGGGCACTAAGCTACAAGCCGGAAGGTCGTAGGTTCGAGTCCCGATGAAGTGGATTTTTTTCCAACTGACCTACTGCTTCCAGCCGCAGTATGGCCCTGGGGTCGACTCAGCCTCTAACAGAAATGAGTACCAGAAATC
Organism: Cryptotermes secundus; assembly: GCF_002891405.2. Taxonomy (NCBI): domain Eukaryota; kingdom Metazoa; phylum Arthropoda; class Insecta; order Blattodea; family Kalotermitidae; genus Cryptotermes; species Cryptotermes secundus. The sequence continues at coordinate 772,167 of NW_019731568.1, read as the reverse complement.
TTCCGGGGGGTTAAAGCGCGGCCAGCGCGTAAGGCTGACAGCCTTACCGCTATCTGTGAGCCGATTATCTACATAATGTGGGACCCTCAACGTCTCACAACCCTATGGGCCTTCACGGCCTGTTACAGGGATAGCTTTACCTTTTACCACAGAATATAAGCTGCGGCGATGCAAGTAACAGAATACACACAGATCACGGAACTAGGTTCATTTACCTTTTCTTTTTGTTGCAGGTAAGTGAGTGTTCTGACGCACTATATCCGAAAGATGAACGAGTGCCCGCCGAAAGACGTGAAAGGTAAGACTATTACACATTTGTTGGTTAGGCCCTGTGCTGGCCATTAAACGTAATCCTCACTGAGTTCCTATGTTTGAAGTCCTGTTGCTCTGGCCACGTTAGAGATATGAACTGTTCGTGGATTGTGTAGGGGGCACGCGTTAGTGTAGTTGGTTGAGGTACTGTGTTACAAGCCGGAAGATTGAGGGTTCGAGTCCCGATGAGGTGGATTCAATTTCCCTAATCCTTTCAGCCGCACTATGGCCCTGTGTTGCCTTGCAACGAACTGATCACCCCGACAAGGAGTTCTACCGACTGTATATAGGATTAAGAAACTGAAAAAGCGACCAAGGCCCAACAAAGGTCTGTAGAGCCATAATAATATAGAATAAAACTAACAACTTATGGAACTGTTGCTACTATAAGCTGCAGCATATGTTTACAGGATATATCGAGGCAGTGCAGGCTGACAGCCGAACGACCGGTGGAATGCTGTTTTGGGCATATCAGAGGGATTTTATTTGAATCTATCCCGAATTGTACATGGAAAACCGTACAGGCCTTCCATGGTGGTCTTTCCTCTTAATGGCGACGACCGAATTGTGAATGTAATCTCTTGTCTGCATATTGTGCAAGAATTATAGACGAGCATTAAGAATCATTTCGTCCTGAATCCGAGAATGTAGTTAATGAATGCAGATTCCGTGATGATGCAGCCAGTGACCGGCTTATTAGCCGGTTGTTACACCATATCACGTGAGAACTCTGGCGTCAGTTCCGATCTTTACAGCCGCGTTGTAAAATTTCAGGCCTCTTACAATGCTTCTTGCTTTCTTGGGTTTGGTACACTAGAAATTCTTACAGCGTGAAAACGGTGGCTTTAAGCTTACGTTGCTTTCATAGCGGGCGCTTGTATAATTCTTGCTTTAATGTATTCATCAACGTATTTATTACTATATGAAGTGCGCGGTAGCGTAGTTGGTTGAGGGGCTATGCTACAAGCCGGAAGATCGCGGATTGAAGTCCCGATGGGGTCATTGGATTTTTTTTCAATTTACCTAATCCTTCCAGCCGCAATATTGCCCTGGGGTCGACTAAGCCTCTAACAGAAATGAGTACCAGGAATTAATTAAATAATTTCCCTGGGGAGTAATGCGCTCCATAGATAAGCCAACAATAGGTGACAGGTGGTGAGAACTGGCTGTCGAGTTGCAAAAACTTACTGGCTTAACCATGAAGATGGAGGCAGCACGTTCCTCCGAAGCGTTAGTATACACATACAGACCACATAATGAACCCCCCTCCCCTCTCAACCCGAAACTCGTTCAAGAGTTTCATGTGCAGAAGTAAGGACACGGCATTTCCTTTTTGCGTCCTTAATGTACTATTTACAACGAAGGAATTGCATTTTGTTGCCTCTTCGGAGGTTTCTTCGAGGATTAGCTGGCAAGACACGAACTTTTCGTAATCGCGTTACAGGAAGGAAAGAGACGGATAAGGCAGTCCGTGCACCAGTGTATGTTATTCGCACAGTCTGTGAGCGAAAGTAACTGGTGTACAGGCCCCCCCCCCAACCCCGGCATATGACGTGGGGGGAGTAAGTGACTGACTTGAAGGAAGTGATTTATGCTGAGTGACCTGACAGCTTCTTAGAAGTCTTAACAGTCCGCCATTCGTTCGCCATGAATTTGTATGGAAATACCACATGTCACATGTAGGTGGAGGGAAGGAAGTAATGTAAAAAGCCTCATTAATTCGGACGATATGGGAGGGAAGGGTGTTATAGGTTTAAGCCGTAATCCTTAGTCGCAGAGTGATTATAAACAATACTAATAATCGTAAGCTTAATATGTTACTGAAACCACTGTATCTGAATATTTAACCGACATTTTTAGTCATTGTCCATAGATTTCCGAGCACGGTTCTGAAGGTAATTATGCTTGTGCATTTGATATCTTTGCAAAACATGCTTCAAAAGTTGATGTCAATACTAGACGATATAGTTTATAGCGTTCCAACTTGACATTTCACCATCAGAAGTAAACTTCAGAGGAAATTTCTTTGTTTCAATTGATGTCAGGTACAGTTTGTTTTCCTGTGGCACACTCCTCAACATTTTCTTTCAAAACACAGCGTCCACTTTGTCAAGAATTGTAATTTTATCCATGATACACAATTTAATAGTGCGACATATTTGCTGAAAGCCGAGGCACGTTTCTAGGAAATGGGACAATAAACACGTCTCCGCGACAGCAGTGACGTCACACAAAAGTGAAGCATCGGTAAGAAGTTATGTTTTCTGTGGGTTCGTCGCAAATGCCACGTTATACTGTAACATACCAGCTGGAAGAAAAGAGTTTTCTGTTGGGTCTGTCCCGAGGTTATATCACGAAAACCAGCGGGACAAGCCAGTCAGTCTAGAGACAGTCTTGAGAGGTTTGAGTTAGAAGAGTAGGAAGTTGATGCGAGATGGTCGCTAGCCTGCGAAGATGTGAGCCCGGGAGCAGAGGAACGACTATATTTGGAAGACGTTACCAAGCAGCGCAGTGAAGACTGTTCTGTGTGCGATAGTGATACGTGTAGTGTAGTCACGACAGTCAGAAGACTTGAGACGTCGGAGTTAGTCGTGAGATAGGCGAAAGCCCCAGTAAATCCAATAACCAGTTCAGACCCCGTGTCTAATCACTGTCACGTGACAGTATGAAGCGTTATAACATCTTGGGCGTAATGCAGTGTAGTCCGTTGAAAATCAGCAGACGTTTCGGAGGGACATGTCGCCTCCATCTTCAGGGCTGAATTCATGAATCAGATGGCAAACAGAATCAGCGTTATGAGAACCTCAAATCCTACATCAACTTAACATATCCCATTTCACACCGCCCATTTCCATTAGACGTCAATATCCACACGTAACACAGTTTCAGGATTCGAAAAGTCTTTATTTTAGGGTGAGATTTCGATAGATGTTCTCCATACAGACGTCAACAAACAAACAAACAAACAAACAAACGAGCGAGTGCAACCATTCCGTACCGATCGTGCAAGAACTGACTGGACTCTGCGTTATGCGGAATAAGGGGTCCGAGTTAGCGGGGGTTCAGTTGTACCCCCGCTGTTTCACACGGACCTGCACTGTAAATGTATATCCATGTTGCAAAGGACATTGAGACTAAGGTTCAGTATTGCTTGGGAGCCAATCGTTAACTATTCAGACGTGCATATTTAATTTATTATGTAATTATATGTCCAGTGGAGTGACTAGTGACGGACTGGGCGACCAGTTCACTTCCCGGTACCCTTTCCTTGTGGTTTAAATTTTACATACTTTACGTTTTAGCTTCGTTCTTGTGGTGTAGTGTGATAGGTCCTATATGTAGCTATGCAGCAACTACATAGCTATCTATTTGGCTCTACAGCCCTTTATTGGACCTTGGCCGCTTTTTTAGTTTCTTAATCCGATACACAGTCGGTAGGACTCCTTAGACGGGGGATCAGCCCATCACAATGCCGCTACCTACACGCAACGACAACACAAACAGAATAAACGCACACAGACATCCATGCCTTCAAGCCGTTTGAATTAGTGTAGTGTAAGTTTAGTGCTCGTTAGTGAAAACACTGAGATGCAGACTCAAGCCGCTTGAAGTAGTGCGACAACAATGTGCTCAAGGCGCCACAATTCTGGGACACGCCGGTGGGAGTAGTCTTGGGCGGCCCATACACGTACGAGTCTGGCTCGCGAGTCCGGTTCGGCGAGGAGCCGGGCTCGGATCAATTTCACCACACACATATGAGCGTGGCGACCCACACACGGACGAGTTTGGCTCATTGGAACACGAACCGAGTCAGACTCGTACGTGTATGGGCCCCCTTAGACGTTTAGTTATAGTAATAGTAGTTTAAGTCGCAAGAGAAATGCTCGTTGGTCTCGGAACAGTTGCACCGTTAGAACGCAAAAAAAAAAAAAAATACAGCCATGCCTTGAATAGGATTAGAACCCAGTATCCCAGTGTTCGAGCGAGCGAAGACCATGCGGCCTCTGTGATCGGCAGCAACTACATATACGAGTACTGTACGTTATTGCAATGTTTAAATAATAGATTTCGTTACGGTATCAGTGCAACTTTATGTTCCGTATTGTTGGTTAAAACAGCGTGTTTTTACGACTAAGCCGTATGTAAACGCCGGATGTCATTGTCATTTATAAGTAAGTTAACATATTTATTTTCCTTCTGAATTAAGCTGTTTTAACTCATCATTCACCTATGGTATATGCTGTTCACATTGCAGAAGAAAGTCGTGCCAGATGCAGCCGTAGTAGACAAAAGTAAGCTGCCATGCTCTTCAATTCAATTCTCAACGTTTGTGAGTCCGCGGTCCGATAAATTCTTTAATTATAAGACGAGGGCCCGGTATGACCGCCTCTGTGATCTAGTGGTCAGAATTCCTGGCTACAGATCCTGAAGTCCCGGGTTTAATTCCCGGCGCTACCAGATTTTCTGAGAAGTAGTGGGTCTGGAAAGGGGTGCACTCAGTCTCTTGAGACTAATTGAGGAGGTATTTCAAGGAAATAGCGGTTCCGGTCTTGAAAACAAATTATCGATCATGGGTATCCGTTGCGCTGACCATGCGACACCCTCTATCCGCTAAAGTTGGCACTAACTTCGCCGACAAGCGGCGGTCGCTCGCTCGGTATAGTTCGCTTGCGGACTAAGACCACGGAGTTTGTTTGGGCACGGTACCAGGCCGCGGCCGAGCAGTTGAGGAACACCGGCTTGTACGTATAATACTGTATATGTGTCATTCGGTAGCTTGCCTTGGAATGTGATCCAAAATCCCTTTGAGTACCATATGTTATCGACCGGGGCGACATACACCTTCGTGGAATGGTACTGGTCAGACGTTTGCTCCGTCTCTCCTCACCCACTAGCAGTTCTCTGCTCCATCATACTCCAAAGATGGACGCCGTGTCTACACACAGGCTAGGGGCTTCGCCTATTGTCCGAGAACCAGAGTACTGTCCCAGACAAGCGTACATAGGCTTAAGAGATTACTACACTTCCAGAGGATTAACGTGTTTGCAGTTAAGAAACATGTTCAGTGAGTAAGATAAATGAAAGGTAGAAGGTAGAAGGTAAAAAGGTAGAGCTACCCCCGTAAGAGGCTGTGGTGGCCCATAGGGTTGTGAGAAGTCGAGTCTCTTACATTTTCTAGAGAGTCGGGTCACAGATGACAGTGAGGTCAGCCTTACGTGCGGCCGCCCTTTACCTCCAGGAAAATTCCTAGTACCCATTTCTGTTGAGGCTGAGTCGACCCCAGGATCATAGTGCGGCTGGAAGGATTAGGTCAATTGAAAAATTTAATAACCTCATTGGGAATCGAACCCGCGACATTCATGCTTGAGGCGTAATGCCTCAACCAACTACGCTACCTCGTCCCCCACGTGAAAAGTATGCTGGTAACAATATATGAACATTGAAAATGGAGTTCAACCAGGTTCTCTCTCTTCGTCACGCAGTTAGAGTAATTGTACAGCCACTGAATGTAGTTATAGTTAGACAGAATAATACATCTGGACCCAGTTGGTGCCAGGGTTAGATTTGTCACAGACAAACATGCCTACACACACGTTCCTGTTCTCCAGCACGACTCATACAAGCTTGCCACACGTTGCGTAACAACTAGTCTGCAGGTTCTAGAACAAGTAGCGGCTTCCATCGTGAACGTTTGGTGGTGAGTAAGGCGAAGATTACTTCGCCATACAAACCAAGAACAGATGAACTCTCTTGCTGAGCAACCAACCAGTAAATAACATGGAGACAATATACGTGTATGTGTTTGTGAGACCTAGTCTACCCATACACAGAACAACAGGACAGAGAAACGACTCGAGTATCACAGTTTATATGGTTTTAGAACTTAGCTGACTCAGAAGAACATGTTACCTTGCCACAAACCAAACGAATGCCCTTAATTCCTCATAATGCGGCCAGCAGGATTACACAATTTCTTCCCCATTTTGTCCGCACAACAAGAGCTCTGCCTGATATTTCGGCGACTTAAGATGACCCGAAGGTAAAGGCCGAAAAGGCAAAGTTGTCACGATAATTAATTAAGCAGTACGCCGTGAAGGCGCATGGAGGATTGGAAGTATAGCCCCACCACTCTGGCACTAGATCGAGGTGACTGACCACCTTCACGCCCCGGCCGCCTTAGGTACCGGTTGGGGAGGGGGCTGGGTGGGTCCTAGAGCCGGTCTGGAGGCAGTGGCATAGAGAAAACTCTTTTGCCCCTGCAGGGAATTGAACCCCGCCCGTCCAGCCCGTAGCCCGTCGTTGTACTGACTCCCGGCTCCGCAAGTGAAGCGTAGTTCCCAGTGTAACATGGCTTCATTCGTCATAACAAAGTAACGCAGCGGACAGTCACGTAACGGTACGCCTTGAGGACGAGCTGCTGCGGTCACAAAAACACACGTTCTGCCTCCGAAACGACAGAAAGAAAGGTTCGGATTGGTGGGAAGAACCATGTGACTGACATCGCATCGTCGAGGGCAGAAAGTAGGGGAGAATACATACGGACGAGGTAGCGAGGCCGGAGAACCGATAATGCTGAGAGCAGCTCATGGACCCCGTACGTCGCCTCTTTACTTCCTATTCAGGAGCTCTGGTATCAGATCTTGGCCCGGTCACTTATGTTTTTTGTGCTTCTCTTGAGTTCCTCCAGGAAAATGCGTGGATACTGGATCAAGTTAGGTCACGACCGCTTCCTTCCGCGTCCTTTCCTATTCATTATTCCTACTATTGGACGTTGTCTAGTTAGAGATCCTAACAGTGTTGTTAAATTAATCATAAATAAATAAATACATACATACACATAAATGAATAAATAATAGATACAAATGCATATGAGGAACCGAGATAGCGCAGTCAGAGTTCGAGTCCCGGTAGGGTCAAGAATTTTCTCCACGTTGTCCATACCGGCTCTGGGGCCCAACTAGTCTCCTATCCAATGGATACCGGGGGCCCTTTCCCCGGGGGTAAAGCGGCAGGGGCGTGAAGCTGACCTCTCAGCTTCAGCTAGTACCCAGTTCAACTCCTCCATACGCCTTCATGATGTAGTGCTTAATTAGTTAAGCACAGCGACAACTTTACCTTTTACGTTTTACGGATGCTTGTACGGGACCACTTTCACGCTCCAGCCGCCACGAGAACATGCAGTTCTCCAAATCTGGCTGGAATCAGGGACAGTAGTAATATTGGTACATAGCTAGTTGATTGTAATGTGCGTATCATCTATTGTAGAAACGTAGGCCACGGGGTCGCGACCCAAGGAATCGTAAGGCCTGTCATGTTATTGCTTTTCGTGTTCTCTGTACATCATACACTTCGGCTTACAGCTGTTCGTATACCGCAAAAACAAAACAAAACAAATTTTTATTCCTTTGTGTCGTGACTAGAATGTGGGACAAAACTACAATAAAAACACTTTGTAATAAATCTGTTGTAAATATGGCGAAGAACAGAAGTAAGGTGAAGATGACATAAATGTCAGTATTTACGTAGTATTATCAGTATAAAATCAAGAAGAGTAGGATGCTTGGGACATGTAGCATATAGGAGGAATAAGGAATTACTTATAACCCCAAGGAAAGAGACCACTTGCGAGATCTAGATGTAGATGGGTAAATTATAGGCATACGGAATGGACCTTAGAGGAACTAAATGGTTACCTTGTCACCACACCATCGTACGTTGCCGGTGGAGGAAACACGGTCTCCAGGTGTGGAAAGTAGCTGCAAGCGTAGTGAATGAAAAGTCCCGGACAACCCCCAGTGTGTGGTCCTCCTCCTTGTGTAGACCCTAAGCTCTGGTGAGTTAACTGATTAATATCAGAGCACAGTATGAGAAAGAGTGGGACAGGCTTAATAGAGGTTCCGATATCGGAATTTTATGAATACGCTAATGAACCTTAGAATTCCATAAAAGTAGTTAATTTCGTGACAACCTGAATAACTGTAAACTTTTAAAGAAGGACCATGAGCCATGGCCTTATTAAGCAAGATAAATTACCGAAGCGGTAAGAGATAAAAATAGGNCCCCCCCCCCCAATCTTTGGCCTCGATCTGTTTAGTGTCTCATGTCTTGAGTAGAATAAATGTTTCCTTCATTTGTTCAACCTTTAAACGTAAGTATTCGTTGCTTCTCATCACGAGAATGTTAGGTTGCCATGTAAACAGTGAATAGAGGAATGTTTCTTTCAATTGTGACTATGAACAGAGTTAACAGATAAACTTAAGTGCAAAGCAAACTCAGAAAATTTATGGTGACGTTCGGTTATTAATCCTTTAACTTCTTATGTCATTTCTAAAATAAATCTATATCTGATCTGCCGTTTCTCAAGGCTTACACTTCTTCAAGAAAGATATCCGTCCTGTCTTATGATTTTCTGAAGATGTGTTACGGTGTATTCATTATACGAATAGGCATGTTATAGTAGAGGCTGTCCATTGTCTCGATGTGTTGGATGGGTACACAAAGTTTTGGAGAGTGAATTCGTCAAGTGTAAAAGAAGAAATGACAGTTTGCCCCGTTGCGTCTGATAAAGCAAGCGGACCCGAAATGTGTATATCAAACCTACCCGAGACAACGGCCAATGTGCCATGTATTCTTATAGTCCTGTCTTGTGTCTTACCGGATATATGATTCTTTGTTTTCATTCAGGTCTTTCATATGTAGAGCTTGGTTTCTCGCTGTGTTCCCTTCCGACATTGTGGATCGTATTTTCCATCACTACTCTCCTTCGGACACTGTCTTCAGCCATTTTCCAGAATATTTTTTTTCTCTCTCGCCCTCAGTTTGGAGTATAGCGCTGATTTCTCAGTTTCATGATCATTTTTACAGACGGTAGAACTTCTTGGACGGGTGATCAGTTCGTCGCAAGGCCTCTCCCTAAACGCAGGACAACACAAACACAGAATAAACGCATACACACACACCAGACATCTGTGCCTTAAGTGGGATTGGAACCCACGATCCCAGCTTCCGAGCGAGCGAAGACAGTACATGCCTTAGACCGCCCAGGTACCGTTACCGGCTTCCCAGAATGTGCTCCTTAGCAATCTTCAAATTGTGGGTCCTGTTTTCCATCACTGCTCTCCTTCTGACACTGTCTTCAGCCATTTTCCAGAATAATAATCTTTAAATGTCAGCTTCTGTTTATGTCAAATGCGTCAGTTACCCTCGTGAAGGATTTCCCTCTGTAGTCGCTAGGTGGTGAAGACATTCCTCGTTTTTATGGATTTCGAAGGTCCATTACCGTGTTGACATGCATCATTACTGGTGTGACGCGAGCGGGTTCGTGTAGCGGTAACGTTCTAGACTTGTATCCTGGAGGTGATCGGTTTGAATCTCTACTGGGATGTTCGCTATCCTGACTGAGGTTTTGGGGTGGTCGTACTCATTCCCTCCAAGAGAATTCAAGCATAGTGCCTGGATTAGGCCGCTTCTGCTTTCTTCCACAGCTTTTCATGGTCCTCCGCGGCCTGTTACAGGGATAGCCCTACATTTTTTTTACGTAAATAATAAAATTAATATGTATTCTGAAATCAGAATTGACCGTAGTGTTTTCTTTGGATACAAAACTTGATCTTTCACTCTCTAGAAATAACATCGAAAATATCTAAGCAAGAAATATGGAACTGAAAAAATCACATAACGAAGTAATACATACGTATTTTTCTTTTTATCTAGTGTTGTTACGGTACTTAAACTGATTCATTTGAGTCCGTTCGGATGGAAGGAACTCGTAGTACGCTGGGGAAAAGAAGAACTGTGTATAAAGTTCTGTGTTTTTGAAAGCAGTGATTTTGTGTCGTGATAAACACCCTCAGTTCTAATACGGGGTACAGTTGAACGGTGAAGCTGCCCTTGTGTTTAAGTACCACGCAGTGAAGACTCACGAGGGAGCTGAGGTGAAGTTACGCGCAGTCTTAACTTCTGCTGTGCATGGAGGTTAGTGATCGGTAATGGCCTCTGGTACTCGCTGGAGAGGACGGTAGGTGGGTACTTGAGTACGAACTTCTTTTAGCAGACTAGGGAGACATGCGCTACTTCATGAACACCCATGCAGTCGAGAGTTTCAGAGAGTATAGACCTAATCACAAGACAGTGTACAGTTAATGAGGAGACCGTAATACGGATGGGACAATCATGTTGAAGTATTCTGTTACTTTGCGTCCTGATAGTAATGCGTTCTGGATCAGGTGGATAGAATTTTATTCTAACATTTTTCATGGTTTAAGTAGGCTGCATTGCTTATTAACCTGCTTGCCCCTCCATGATTTTACCTATAGTTTTGTACAAACGGATATATATATATATATATACACAGTAGAACTTGGTTATAACGTCATCAAAGGGACCTAAAAATAGTGTCGTTATAAACGAATGTCGTTGTAACCGAAATGGGCACTTCCACAGTAGCCTTATGTTAGTCACGTAAAAATCTACCAAAAACCGAGTTAAAATGTTGCATTTTTTTAGTGAAATACGTAGTTAAGTACAGACTAACGTAACATTAACGTGGAATTGCCCAAATGTGTAATATCAAAGACATATTACAGCGCTTTTCACTGACAATACACACCGCACTAATATTGAAGGTAGGCCTACTCACCAAATTACAGTAGATTACATCAATTGTTGTGCCTTACTGTACCTAGATACGAGTACAGTAATCAGTTATCTTCATCTGTTTCCTGTTACTTGCCCAATACACACTTTCTAAATTACGTTCAATGTCCATATCAGAGAAATTCAGGAATGAAAATGACGTTACATACGAGGTTGATGCATTTGTGCATGTCGTACTAAGCAAGGTATAAAAACAGTTGCTTTATGAGGAATTAGTTCGTACCATTGAATATTTGACGCAATAGACAAGGTGTCGCAGAAACCGATGTTGCTATAACCAAGTTTTACTGTATATATTCCTGTCCTATCAGATATAGTTTATATAAGATTAATGCAAACATATTGTAAGATTGACAGTCAAACTGCCAATCCAGTTCCCAACAAAGTCGACTTAAAAAAAGGGGGGGGAGGTAAAGCACACAGTTTCTCTTTCCGGCACCAGGTCACGAATCACGAACACCCCATCAATTGTTGCAGTGCTGGCTGCAATGGACCGTAACAGCTTGAATCTGTTTGCGCAGGCGCCGCCTACCTTCAGATTCGGGTCAGCAGGCGTGCGGCCGCGTTCCACACTCAGAGGGACAAGTGCCTTTGTCCACAGCGCGGTTTGGTAGCGCCTTTCCAAAATAACGAGCCAACGGAGGTGACGTAACTAGAATTAAATCGGGCATTACCTTATACGAATACTATTATGTTTCAGCCTTATTCTCGCAACATTTTTGCGTAATGTTCAAATGTCTGTGTGGTTATTTCACACTCACATTATATTCACGTACTAGTGCTCATAACTACATGTTTCGGTCAACACTGTGACCATCGTCAGGTACTTTCTTGATATTATCCATGAGCTGGTACACTGTTGGAATTTATATTCCATTATATCTTGTTGAGTAAAACATTAATTAAAGTTAAAAACTGAAGTTGGCAGGTAAAACCCTAATGAGACTCTGTTCCTGCAGAAAGCCATGCTTCGTCTAGTAAGTAATGTCCAGCATAGTACAGAAATGCAAGCTCGAGTTGAAAATGTGTTGGGTGCCCGCCCTTTACACAATAGGATGTTTAAAGGGTGTGGAAACGTTCATGACAAACAAGTTACAATCACGTGAAAGCCATCCCTTCCCCGAAGTCACGTTTGTATTGCGTACTTCCATCATTTACCATTTCTATTCTGATGTAATAATAAAACAGCAGCATCTGTTGTTTATTTTCAAAGTTTTATACTGTGACGTCTAGTCATACTGCCACAAATAGCCGCAGAAAATGTCCTTTTCACTGATTCTGCAAAAAGCTTAATGAATTCGTACCACAATTTTAGTGTTCCTGAGGGAGATATTTCGTGCTTAACATGGAAATTTTAATATTTGTGTTATAATCGGATTATAAGGATTTATAATGGATTATTAAAAAAATACGACGTTCACGAACATGGGAATGATAGTAAGAATTACGAAATAAGATTCTTGATGATGTCAAGGATAGAGAAAGATATTCTTACTGATTATGGCCATCCTTGAATTCGAAATCTAATCCTCTTTTCTTTCCAAAATGTTAATGATTAAAATTCCCAGAACTGCAGGCTGGTGTTATTTGCTTTTTATGGGAGACAAATTGATCTCACTGAGGGAAGAAAAGAGACTGGAGGTGTTTAGAAGCATTGTACTAAGGAGAATGGAGATGATGCACGAGGACCAGGAATGGTGAAAATTACGTAGCACTGATCTCTTTAATTTGTGGGCCTAGTTGCTGCAGTAGTATGACGGAGAACGGTATACAGATGTACCTTGAAATCGTGACTTGATGCGTTCCCGAAAACGGGTCGTAAGTCGAATTTTGGTTTACGCTCCTGAAACTTAAAGCTGAGACCCGTTTTTCAATAGGTTTTATCCTCTAGCCTGGTCCAGAAAACCGAGATTAACGGCCGTGGGAATCCGTTGCGCTGACCACGCGACACCCTCTATCCGCAAAAGTTGACACTAACTTCGCCGACAAGCGGCGGTCGCTCGGCCGGTATAGCTCGCTTGCGGACTAAAAGCCACAGAGTTTTTACCCCCTAGTACGCTGTAGTTCTGTTGGTTTCGTTACCAGATCAATAAAGGACATTAAATAACATGGCAGGGAACATTAACGGTATTAAACCACCGGCGATTAAGCGTTACAACTCGAACCACCGGAGAATTACAGCTTGGCTTATGCCAGAAATTCGAGTTTCGAATCGTAAGGCGTTGATTTGTAAGTCCTGAAGTTGGGACATCGTAGTTCTTGGTGTGTTTGTAATGTAACGGGACCCTAAGTCCAGAAATACTCAAGCAGGAAGTTGCAGGTTGTGGTACGACTGAATATTTTAGGTTATTTCACGACGCTCTTTCAGCTTCACATACTTGAGTATGATTATAAATGGCGGATTATACATGAATTGGTGGAAGCGGTTGTGGTCTGCTTATAGGTACTATACTTTTATTCGCGCCTGGAGTGGCTGAAGAAAACGAGAAACGTCAGAAATGCCGTTATTCCATTGTTCGAATCGGATGGCTGCTGAATATATATGAGTATATGAGCTAGGCGCCGGTCACGGTAGGCGAGCGGTCTAAGGCATGTACTGTCTTCGCGCGCTCGGAAGCCGGGATCGTGGGTTCGAATCCCACTCAGGGCATTGATGTTTAGTTTGTGTGTGTGCGTTTTTCTGTGTTTGTGTACAGGTAGAGGCCTTGCGACGAGCTGATCACCCGCCCGAAGTGAACGGAGAAGTTCATGGAGGTAGGCCTAGGCCCACTGGGGCTGTAGTGCCAAGGAAAAAAAAATTGAGCAAGGCGCTTTAACCTGCTTAAGCCTACTCAGCTGAAATTGACTGCGGTAAGCGGCACCGGTTTTGATACCCCTGGACTGTAACTTCACAGTATGAGGTTTGAACTCTTCCTTGTTCCGGGAAGACCGATCGTCTTTCTCGCGAAGAGGTAACGCCCAATCGCAACACCTACAATTCCAGAGTTGTTATATTACTTTCACCTTTGGTTAGCATCACCCTTCGGTTTGTAACATTTCTGTTGCTTTGTAATCTGCACGAATGATCAGAGGGCCACACCACCCGACCTGTCGCGCTTGGTTGCTTTCACGTGTTTAGCATCTTCGTGTAATCGTGACTTCGTCACTAATAAAAATTATGGTGCCGTGATTATTGATGCATTCCGTTCGTCACAAATTTCTGACCATTCACTGCTTGAAAAATCAAAATTAGCCCAGCCTGCCTACGAGAAGGCCACAAAATATGGTGGAATGATGGGAAAATCTTGCAGATTGAGCTCAACACCACATACAGGAAATACAAGGTATGAGCCCACATGTCTCTGCTGGACTATCCGATCAGTCAACCCAGTTTGGACAGCCCTCCCATGGGAGCCCCCCTTATCACAGTGGAAGTAAAAACAATTACAACTACGTCCATTGTATACGTAGTGGGAAAGCTTGTGTTTTTATGTTGGTACCATACGGAGAATTTGTCTCCCCAATGATGACTTTTATTGTGATGGTTCTCTGGAGCTAGGGCTCATACATGTGGAGTTCATTAATGTTTTGCCCTAACTCTCGCATATATTTTGTGCTGTGCTTTGCTTGCATACCCTATCTCGTGTTGGTGCAGGTGTCCGGAGGTAGGGACTAACTCCATCTACTGGACTCAACTGAGTGGATTTTATTTGAAGACGGAGACAGAATCCTGTCTCCGATACGTTGTATTTTGTAAAAAAACAGGACGATGGATAATGTCCAGACACATAATATTTGCAGTAAAAATTAGATTTTGGTCTTTTGATTTATGATACCGTGTAGTTTCGTGAGTGGTTACGAACGTTTCGAGGAACCTACTGCCAGGGATGGCCAGTGGGACATGGAACGTGTGTATGGAGAACTTTGCGGGAAAGACTGAAAACGGGCAACTTTTCAAGGAAGAGAAGAAAGCGAAGCTACACGGCGTAATATCCCACAAGACTACAGTCCTATGTAGATCATATTTACACTTTCTGTGCACGAAGTGAGCACATAGGAGAAGCCGTGTTCGATCATCTCTCACATGTCTTATCTCCGAACTACTAAACGAATTTCCATTAAATTGTGTATTGGAGGAAGGGTATAAATTTAAAGTTGAAGTGCGAATGTAGTTTTAAATTCTGATCGATGAAATATAATTCTCGGCAAGAGCGAGGTTTTCCTCGTCCCCACCACATTCATGCTGGATCTCGCCAAGCTTGTTGACTAGATTCCGGTGGCTCCCTCAGTAGGTATAAAGTGGTATTAGGGTGAAATTACATATTCGCCTCCATCTAATGCCAAGGTTAAGAATGTATAGAGTTTTACCTTTACTCCCCATACATCTTCAGGGCGTATCGCTTAGGTAGAGTTTTTTTTAATGCTTGTGGGGTGGGACTAAGTCCCTTGTTCTGCGGCCAATTCTGGCCTATTGTACCAGCCCCAGATGATAGTTGAGGGTGATTGTTGGAGCAATTGGTGGAATGAAGATTGGCAGGGGAAGCCGAAGTACTCGGAGAAAACCTGCCCTAGTGCCACTTTGTCCACCACAAATCCCACTTAACCAGACCCGGGAGCGAACCCGGGCCGCCGCGGTGGGAAGCCAGCGACTAACGGCTTGAGTTATGGCGCGGCCTTTAGGTAGAGTTACAACTTTATCTTTACTTTTCATTGTACAAATATAATCCCTTTATTTTATTCCGTCACCAAAATAGGTAGTATAAACATACCATACATGTTTCGGCTCATCAAGCCATCGTCAGGTGTTTGATTTTTTTACATACACTTGTATTCGTCTGCTAGTATTCCTTCATTATCCAGTGTCTGTATAGTGGAATATACTTCTTAGCCGTGTCTACGATATTTATACATAATATGTCTAGATTTAACGAAATATTTATGAAGGGTGTCCGTGGTGTGATGAGGTTGAGTTCTAATACACGTATGTGTAATAACAGAGTAGTATCTGCATTAAATAAAAATCTAAAACAGCGAGAGGTGTAAAATTAAAAAAAAAAGTATGTCGTGTATTGTTTATGCCACTGATTACCTTTTTCAACAGTTGGAACGAGTTATAATGGGATTCTGATTCACAAAGGAGTTCGAAAATTTAATGTATTCCGAAGGGGAGAGTACTTTTTTTTTCACGTTTAAGAAATGCTATAATATGAGATTATGTCATACAGGCTTTGTTTATGGCAACACGATCTCTTGAACTTAGAATAGAGAGTCACAGACTTTGGAATGTGGAAGTCAAAAGCTGAACTTCCCGGTTAAGACTTCATTAATGCTAATGCAGCATAATATTAATAGCTGATTCTTACAAAATATGTGCTTGTTTACTTGTTCTGGCGTCCTCGTGGTTCGATTTTGTATAGATTCCTTAAATTTCAATAGTAGTGACACGATTTATAACAACCAAAGAGGCAAGTTTTTATATTGCGAAATATACTATGTTTCTTCTTGACTAGAACCTTCGACACGTTCTCTGTGAGTGTTTTACATATAAGTAAAAAAAAATAGTAAAGCTATCCCTGTACCAGGCCGTGAAGGCCCATAGGGGTATGAGACGTTGAGGGTCCCACATTGTCTAGACAATAGGCTCAAAGACGGCGGTAAGGTTGTCAGCCCTACGCGTCGGCCGCGCTTTACTCCCCAGGAAAATTATTTAATTAATTCCTGGTGCTCATTTCTGAGTAAACCCCAGGGCCTAGTGCGGCTGGAAGGATTAGGTCAACTGAAAAAATCCAATGACCTCATCGGAACTTGAACCCGCGACCTTCCGGCTTGTAGCATAGCTCCTCAACCACTACGCCACCGCGTGCCTCCCAGGTGTTTTACATATTAGCATTAAACTGATTTGGTTCATTGCAAGAAACTTTGTATGTAGATCATTCGATTGAAAGTCACCTTTTTAAGACATAGTCGCCCTACTTATCCTCAGAAACTTTACAACTTCATTACGTATCATACCTCAAGCAAATTCTCTCTCCCGCTTTGTTCTGTTTCAGCAGTCACTGATTTATCCTTTCTATCCACAATACACAATGATCGTAATTACGTAATGTCGGTGGTTGGTAAAGAGTTCTTACAGTTAGTGAAGTCATGGTATTGAGTGGGACATGTACCCGTCCGTCCAGGCAATACAATCATTGAGGATTGATGGCTTTGTTGCGAAACCTCTCTTCTTTATCTATTGGCACTGTGGTTTAAAGAACCCACCTTTAGTGGGATGCCTGTGTTGTTCGACATTATCAAGTTTTCGTGATCGTTCAAAAGTTAATTTCAGATACTAATCTGTGCTTCTGAGAAGAGCGCAGAAGAACCTATGTATGTGACCATGTTTCGTCACCACAAAATAAATCATATGAAAGGTAAAGTTGTCCTTGTGCTTAATTAATTAAGCAGTACGCCATGAAGGCGTATGGGGGAGTGGGTGTATAGATCTACATTTTCTTGACTTAGGCACTAGTTCGAGGTGAGTGGTCAGCTGCACGCCCCGGCTGCTTTACACCCGGGAAAAGAGCCCCCGATACCCATTGGATAGGAGATTAGGAGGCCCCAGAGCCGGTCTGGACGACGTGGAGAAGAGAAAAATCTTGACCCTACTGGGACACGAACTCCGACCCCTCGGTCGTCCAGCCCATAGCCAGTCGGTATAACGACTACGCTGTCCCGGCTCCCATAAATCATTTGTAAATGTGGCAAAATGAGAATATCTATGAACAAGAGCAGCTAATGTTTGCGGACATTGAGTTTAGAGTCCTCTGTCTTCGCGCGTCCCATCAAGAATCCTGAAGACTAAATATGCGCGGTTCTATACTCGTATGTTGTTTTGCAAGGGTCTAAAACTTCGTCTGTGATTCTGCGGGAAGGACATTAGATTAAAGGCATTTGAATGAGGGAAGGACGTAGACTGAGGGTATTTGAGAATGAGGTGCTGAGAGGATTGTGTACAGTGGCGCATCCAGTTCCAGGGATCAGGTCACGCGAAAATGGAACCGCAAGACTCTGTACCCAAAGCATCTTTGAGGTACTGGGTTCGATTTTCAATACACGATGTGAATCTGAATTTCCGTGGAGGAGATCTCATTGAAACACAGGACTTTTCTTCCGTTGAGGTCGCCTATTTGAGGTATTAAATACCCTCGGAGATGTTTCAGACAGCGAATAATAGAACCGTTTTCCCTCAGCGGCGTTACTTACGCGAAGGCATAGTTGTGGGACACCTAGTCGAGCGGTGAATCTGCGTGATTCCCTTACTTTACGGATAAGAAGATACGAAACGCAGTGTCTTATAAGCTACACGATGCATGCAGCTTATCGCAAGCAAAACATTGACATATTTTGTTGGAAGGAGAAGTGAGAACGTTCTTCATTTTCCTCCACTTTTAGTGGGTTCATTGACGGCGCACGTTGCTGGACATATCAGAACACTGGACCTATAGAAGAGAAGCAAGGTGAAGAAAGTTATGTCACGAGGAGCTTCATCATTTGTACTCTGCTAGATATTGTCAGGGTGACTAACTCAAGGAGCATGTGAAGTGGATACAAAATTTTATTTGGAAATTTCAAGTAAAGGTATGTTCAGGTCTTGGCATAAACCGTAAGACAGCTTCTGACCGGATATTAGGGAAGTGTGAGCCAAAGTTGAGAATCCAGTTGGAATTTTTCAGGTTGGAGCTAGTGGCGGATTCTTGCAAGCACGGCCATGAACCTGCGGATTTATTAGAAGTGGAAAGGGGGGGGGGTCAGCTTTTCGAAGAAAACTTTCCACCACGCTGCAAATGGTGAAACAAATCGGTGACTGTCGGTTGTCTGCAGTGCTGTTTATTATAAATTATTTTGGCGATAAGAAATTAGCGTGTGTCCGAAACGATTACAGATGCAAACATGAAATGACTTGAAAACAGCGTGGAAACCAATAACGTTTATCTAGAGATAATCGATATGTGCCCCATTGTTACTCTGAAACGTCAGCGCAGTAGTCGAATTCTTCTCATGTGGGCCACAACAGTGACTCGTCAACGTTGGCTATGCATGATTTGTGAATTTCGCTCTTGAAGCTGTCTAAGGGAGTGCGAGATCGAAAGGTGGTATACCTGGTCTATAGAACTCGCATACGCTAAGGTCCGGGTATCTAGGGGTCCAAGATATGGGCCCTGCTCGTTCTCTCTAAGCCTTTTGTACCTCATACGCCATTTTTCTTTGATAGCGTTCAGAGCGCCACTTGCTTCTGTTATGTTACAGTCAGTGTTTCCAACGAAATGTTACTGAGTTTCTTTGCTGTCTTAAGGTTGATTCATGTTTGTGTCTGTAACTGTTTCGATAACACACCAATGTATGTATAATCACCCAAATAATTTACAGTATCCCTGTATGACTGTGAAGTGTCTGCCACTATTTGTATCCCTCGCTTGTACGTAGGTTAACTTCGAAGAAGGTAGTGACCATCCATTGTATTTATTATCGGCTTCTTGGAACGACGATAACCGCGGAGAACACGAGAATCGTGTTTGGAATACTCAGTGTTCATCTGGTAAGCTGTGATAAAGTGGTGTTCCCATGGAGTGCGGAACATTCTCGTTGCATGTTATCTTGGAACCTTTGCGAATTGCTGTCTGTCTTTCGGGCAGTCATGATTGCATATCCTGTTTGTCATGACGTAATACGAAATGCATATCAATTAGCTAACCAGTTATTATATTTCATAGATGTACAAGTTAGATATTCGATCAGATATATAGAATTATTTTCATTCCATACAGGAAAATGATGTCGAGACTTGGCTGTTTCTCTTCATGTATTAATGTACCAAAGTCTCGTAAGTATAAATGGTAGTTTGAAGGCTTGTGTTACTTAGCGCATTATTTTACACAATCATTTCTGGAAGCATAATTTTGATTTTGTAGTAGAAACACTATAGTTTAATTTTTTTGTCGGTTATTTAACGACGCCCTAAGTACTGAGATTTTGAAGCATCAAGTGGTGGGATGACTGATGAAGTGGAAAGTATATGGAAGGATGCGTTCATGGGCTGATCGAGGTACAATCCCGGTATTTTGAACGGGGTGACTGAGGAAAACCACGAAAACCTCATCCAGGTTAACCAGTGCCCCGGCCAAGATTCGAACCGACAACATACCGCCTACATCCTAGACCAGCCTGTTCGGTGTTGTGGTAGTTAAATTAAGTGACGCATGGACTGATATCCTTAAAGGCAGCTCTGAACTGCAGCTAGTATTATTTCCATGTTATGGCGACTCTGAAATCGAACACGCCTCTTCTACTCTCGACGTTTGTTGTCCAGCATCTGTGTTTGTCCTGGGAGGGCAAGTATTTGTGTGTCAATTATGGCAACCGGTTTTCTTGGTGCCTCACCGCGGGAGCTTTTATGCCAGTGATACCCTGCTATTTACACACTCGTGCTTATAAAAACGTATTCCCCTAGGCTACCATGTTACTACACTGCGTTGTTTGATTCGTAGCTTATTTAGCGACATCGCTTCAACTGCAGTCTTTGTATAGCCTCGAATGAGATCTGAATGGTGTGTAGGTGAGGATTTGGAAGGAATCGGTCGTTACCTGTTTGAATACTCTCACTTAGCTGAGATCGAACCGATATATCCAACGTTCACGTCTAGAGCGTCATCACTAGTGTAATGCACTACGTTCACATCGTTTGAAGTCGAATAACTTTGAAGGTTTAAGCGGCCATTTTACAAGCCATTTAATTGGTGGCGTCCTCTCATGTAATGTCTGAAAACGTGAATACGAGTATCTTAAATGTGCTGAACTATAATATTGCCCGTAGTTTTGTATAGATTTGAAACTTGTCTCTGACATTGACGGAAGAACATAGACGGAGGGTATTTGAGAGCAGGGCACTGAGAAGAATATTAGGATTCAAGACAGATGACGAGAAAATTCCACGATGAGAAGCTTGATGTATTATGCTCTTCATTAAACCTGATTACAAACAAACAAAACAAACGCCGTGGCTTGAGTCCGCAAGCGAACTATACCGACCGAGCGACCGCCGCTTGTGGGCGAAGTTAGAACCAACTTTAGCGGATAGAGGGTGTCGCGTGGTGAGCTCAGTGGATCGCCACGGCCGTTAATTTCAGATTTCTAGACCGGAGCTGCTACTTTTCCATTCAAGTAGCTCCTCAGTTGTCCTCACGAGGAGCTACTTTTCCATTCAAGTAGCTCCTCAGTTATCCTCACGAGGCTGAGTGGACCCCGTTCCAGACCTACTATTTCTCAGAAAGTTCGTTAGCTCCGGGAATCGAACCCGGGACCTCAGGATCTGTAGCCAGGATCTCTGACCACTAGACTACAGAGGTGGTCCATTAAACGTAATTAGAATTATCACGTCAAAGAGGATGACATGGGTAGAGCATGTAGCATGCATGGAGAGAAGAGGAACGCATGCAAGATTTTCGTAAGGCAAAAAAAAAAGTTTTGCATGAAGACGTTTGGGGCAGTTGATACATCCACGTACGAGTATTCTTTACCTCGGCACTAGTTAGTGAGCATGGGAAATCCAAACGGGAAAAGACCACTAGGAAAACCTAGACGTAGATGGGAGGCTAATAGTAAAATGGATGTTAAAAAAACTAGGATGGGGGATAGACTGGATTCGTCTGGATCAGGATATAGACCAGTGGCGAGCTGTTGTGAACATGGCAATGAACGTTTCTGTTCCATAAAACGTTGGAAAATTCTTCAGTGGCTGAGCGACTTGCGGCTTCTCAGGAAGGGCTCGGATCCATGGAGTTGGTTGGATATGGCACCATCAGAGATATTTAATGTGTATATTTATTTGACCATCTCTGTAAGCAGTAGATTTCAAAACACAGTTGCGAGAAGCCGGAGTCAGCAGTCCATTAAGAGAAACAATAGCAGATTGAGTGAGCGCTGTTGCCGTCTCTGTTTTAACGTTTTAAGCATGTCTGCAACTATGCGACAGGAAGGGACGTAGCTGAAGCAGTTATTAGCTTCTTGTTCTCAACAGAAGTTGTTTTTAGACGGATAATTTTACAAAATGCAGCATATTATAATTGTTTACTTTCACCTTGCGAAGCGCGCTAGTTACGACCCACAGACTTAGAACCACTGCTGTAGTATGACTGTCATCTCAGTCTATAGGATTATCAATATAAATTGTGTGAAACAAATTTTCAATTATCTTCATGTGTATGAAGACATGTACTCTCTGTTGTTCTGTCTGTCTCCCTCCCCATCTTTATAAATTCATCACTGGTCAAAGTTCGCATTGTTTGTTCATAAGGGTCATGGTCGCTGTCCTCTTCATATTATTTCAGTAGTGAAATTATCTAATTGGAATTTTATTTTCTGGCTCGACCGCTGTGTTTCGGGTTCAAATGCGGGTTACGTGTTGAAGGTTTCCATGGTTGTTCATAGTCTCTCCAGACGATTCACGATATAAAGAACTGCATGTTTAGGGTCTTTCTTGTTGCTCGCCTAGTTAAGAAATTAACTGCGAATATTCATTGCCGTGTGCACAAAAGAGCTGATTGGACCCCACGCTGAGCCGGTTGAATCCAATCCACACCATCAGAACCTGTTGGCCATAAGCCTAATAATAATTGCAGTATTATAAGCGGCCTCCATAGTCTAGAGGTAACGTTCCCACCTCATGACTCGTAGTACGCGGGTTCAAATACCCGGCGGAGGTCGTCGAATTTTTAAAGGCGGAAAAATTCAGGGAACAAGTCCTCCGGGAGGGACTTTAAGCCGTGGGTCCCGTGTCGTAGCTTTACGGCACGTAAAAGAACCTCATATCTCCAAAGGAGGCCACTGAGCAAAATTACGGACGTTTCCCGCACAACAGTAGTCTCTAATACCTCTGGTAGATGGGGGAAGCATTATGGATACCACTCAGCTAGTAGAGGCCGATCTCACTGGCTGGGCGGGACTGATGGTAAGCACCAGTACCGGTAGGATATAGAGACTGGTAGAATATCATAGAGGGAAGCACAATGGACCAAGACAGGTCTAAGTGCATGGGGAAACCCACCCTATCCAATAACTAACTAACTAACTAATTGCAGTATTATCCTCCAGTCTTCACCCAGATTTCCCCATTAAGGTTCTCCGAGTAAAACGTTTATGCATTTATCATCTCTCTGACTGGTTCATAATTTTCACCCATTTCATAGTCCTTTGATTTATCACAATTCTTATTACAGCCGCATAACTTACAATGAATAGTACAAATTACAAAGCTCATATTTATGTAATTTTCTCCCGCGTCTGGTAGATTCAAATATTCTCTTCTGCACTTGGTATTTAGACAACATATATCTGCCTTTAAGTAGGCCACGAACGCCTGGTTACATATCCTCACCTCACCGTTCAACCTTTACATTTGGAAGAGACTAGTTAAGGGGCATAAGAATGAGAGATTTGTATATCCCCAGCAGGGGTTTGGAACGGATCAGGGGGCCCATTGAGGCGTCTATCATGTGAACACCTGTTCTTCCCACTGGCTTAGAGTAGCCGAGTGCGAAGAACACCTTCACTTCCATCTACTGGTGAGGTTGAGTATATGTGGAGCAATGCTTCCATGCCCTATACGCCTCCAGAATGTAGAGTTAGACATACTGGTTACTTTATGTAGGGTATTGGGAAATCCTGTTTACACCTGAATTACAAGGCACTACAATTCGTTCCCATTTCAAAGTACATCCTATTGTTTGGTAGTTGATTATATTTTGAACAGGAAAAGCTATTGCTTAAAACCGGGTCAGTTATTCTAGGTTAGATTTGAAACAGATTACATTGCAACAGGAAGTTCTGGGTAGAACTAATCATTAGTTTACTTTGATTCGACGTGGACCGCATAGAAAACGACGCGTCCAATAATTCTTGTATTGTTGGATGTATTCGTTGCAGCAGAAACGAGTTTACCACGCCGTTGACTAGCAACGATAGGGTATACACATACAGATACACAGACTGATAGGAGGGATTTGTGAAGTAAGCCATTGTGATGGGCTTAGGTGCCATGATATACGTACCAAGTTTCATAAAGATTGGTGCAGTCATTTAAAAGTTAATTGGGAAGGGGGGGGGGGAGGGAGGGATTCACGGACACAAAGACAGCATGGTGACCTCATAAGCCTATTTTTTTATATAAGGAAAATAGGTCAGAAATGGACCTTATAAGGAAACTTTCATTTATCAGTGAAAGTTCCCTGGAATCGCCACTAAACTGAGTTAAATTGCACTAAACGGTGGATACTTCTTCATGGAAAGTGAAGTATGGGAATTTAACACAACATAGCGTGCTTTAATGTTTTCACTCTTATGTTATCATTTTCTGCTGAACTTCTGAGGTGCTCGCATCAGGATATCCCAAAATATAGACACTTTTCTACCAGACTACATGGCGTCATGCCAGGAACTACACACTCTTCTTATGAAGCATCAGTTTCTGACTAATTTCTGTCATCAGAACGGTTGTAGCATCGTACTCTTAGGCCCCCCATACACACACAGTTTGGCCTGCTGATCGACCTGCCAGTGGAACTGACGGACTGACGGGTTTCCTACAGTCCAAACGATTGGCCGGCCGCACCACACACATCAGTTTTGCCTTTCAGCCTTGAACTGTGCAGGCCGAACGGGAGGCTAAACTGTGTGTATGGGGGGCCTTAGGTACCAGTACGATCTGTAACATCTGTCACAAGCGCATGCGCTCAAATCCCGTATTTCTGCACGTAGTGGTTCTGCAGTGTACTGTTTAATACGCTCACGAGGAGTGACGCGCGAAACGATGTCTGTACCCCGTTGCTGGCGCCAGGATTATGCAATTATCCAGTTCAAACAGACAATTTCTCGCTTGTAAATAACTCATGAGCTTACTCTACCAAATATGAATTGTCTTTCTGCCCGTTGTCAGGGCCCCTTATAAGAAGTACTGACCAGCAATGAACTATTTATGGTCTGGTAGTCGGCTGTTTACTTCAGTTGAATAGCGGCAAGTAACTAAAAAAATATTTCCTGTGAGTTTTTGTGAAGCAGCACCACTATTTTAAACAAAGTTGAAAGTTAATATACACTTCTAATGATGAAATAATTAAACCTAAGTTTTGTTTGGCCAGACATGGAGCACGGATGTTGAAAAAAGAATGTACGCTTTGATTCACGAAACAACTCGAGGAACAAGGAGGCTGGTTGTAGGTAATGAAAATGTTAAAGTGGATGTTAGGAAGAAAACTGCTAGTTCAAACCGAAGAGGGTTGAAGTGATAGAGGTTAGAAAGAACTACATAACGAGGAGCTTTATAATTAATGCTCTTCACCAAGTATAATTAGAATGATCAAGTCAAAGAGGAAGAGGGAGAAAATGAATGCATGTGTGATTTTGGTGGTAAATCCAGAAGGAAATAGACCGCTAGGAAGACCTAGACGTAGGTGGGAGGATACTCATAAATTGGATCTTAGAGTGGTACTCGTAGTATTGACTGGATTGGTCTGGCGCAGGATAAGGACCAGTGGCGGGCTTTTGTGAACACGGTAATGAACTTCGGGTTCCTTCAAATATTTTGTGAAATTCTTGAGTGGCTGAGCACTAGCGGCTTCTCAAGAAAGGCTCAGCTCCATGGAGTTAGTTTGATGATGTAAAGTGTAGATTGTGTAACATAGGAAACTGAAGGCTTGCAAGCAAAAAACTGATTGTAGGACATTTCCATTATTGAACTGAATATTAGAGAAAGGACTTTAACGATGTGAACTGAATCATATGATGATGGTTATGAATACTTGGTTTACATATCAAACTATCATGTCTTCAAGGAAGACACTATCGTGCACTCAGGCAGCCTACTGCTCTCTGCGGTTAGCCTCTTCTATCCCCATCAGTTTTCGATATGATTGTTATGTAACAGATTAAAAGAAAACAAGAAAAAAGAAACTATTCCATTTCAGATGAAGAAAAAAGATACAAATACGGTAAAGTTGTCCGTCCATGTGCTTAATTAAGCTTACTTTCATGACGGGGTATGGGGGGAATTGAGGTATAGCGCCACAGCGGCATCAGATGCAGGCGAGTGGTCAGCTTCACGCCCCGGCGCCTTTACTTCCGAGGAAATTTAAATTTATTTTTACACCGGCTTGTGTACCATTCTAATGTATTATGATTTAATGCAATTTATTAAAAACCATAAAATTACAACGTAAAATAATATTTATTCACTCAGTACCGCGATATGTGTCCACTCTGAAAGGGTCCTCATCAAGGTTGCTATGTCAACCACTAAAATATTATTTCCTCCTAAAACTTATCACATCTAATTAAAACAAACATTGGTACAGTCTATTGATATGATATACTAAGAGCTTAAATTTTAGGGGCATTACAATTCTTATATTTATCATGCGCAATTCATACAGCACTTGTATTTAAATTCTTGTATATTCCGTATATAGTCCATAAAAATGTATACGATAACAGGTTGTTTGTAATTAGGTTGACTGCAGTGGCAATCCCTTGTTTACCCGTAAATAGGACTTCTTCCAGTAAATTTATTGTAAGAACCACTTTACTGAAGGAGAGGCACGCGGTAGCGTAGTTGGTTGAGGCACTATGCTATTAAACGGAAGGTTACGAGTTCGAATCCCGATTAAGTCATTGGATTTTCCAACTGACACATTCGTTTCACCAGCACTATGCCCCTGGGCTCAACCCAGCCTCTAACAGAAATGAATACCAAAATCGTCCAGGGGGTAAAGGGCGGACATCACACGTAAACTAAAAATGTCTTAGGTTTTCAATGCAACGAGTGGTTAAGCCTTGTTTCCTTGTTCGCTGTTGCAGATCCTACAAGCAGATCTGTTAGTTATTGAATTTCACAAAATTGTAATTGTTAAAGTTCTTGGTCGCTGCTATCTACTTCAAGGACACGGCACGTGGTCCGTAAAACAGATTGTTTCTTGTCAACAGACGGCCTTCAGCTGCCGAGAAGAGCGGAAATCAGTCCAGCAAGTAGAACTCTGTTTTGAATTCCGCATTGTAAATTTTTACAACAGCAACACAGACAAACCAAATGTCTCTTCATATTCGGGACGGGACAGTTTCGATTCTCTGTCCGAACGGTGGTTTTCATGAGAGTTATTTTATTGTTTTTTTCAGCCACTCCAGGCATAGTACCTGGATTACGCCATAACCGCTTTCTGCCAGATGTTTTCCAATTCATTTTTCACTAATTCTTGCTGAGACAGTGACCGCCTTGTAACATAAACCACAGACCTTCATCTGAGTAACCGTTTGCTTTTCAAGGAAGATCTTGTAGCATGGATTTTCAGAAATTGTCGGGCTTTGGTGCTGTTATTTCACAGAGCCATCTGAAGCGACGGCAGTATCCAGGATTCACGTCCACTTAGAGACGTCAGAACTTACGAGGGTGTGTATCTTTGAAGGAGCCTACATCCTCGAGCTGTTTTGTTCTTCCCGTCTTTGATTTCTGCACATCAGTCTGCTTCGGCCCCAACAGTGACTAGACCTTCCTTTTGGGACGCCACTTATGGCAGAACTGTGCAACGGACCGATCCCAGTAGGCGGTGCACTGCGTAATTTCCGCTTCACATATAAACTTATGTAACATATTGTACCGTTTAGGGAATTTCTTTTGTACAGTTCGTTTCCCATCTAGTAAGTAATTTGCGTTCAACATTGGTAGAATTTTTATACCAAGATTTATCATTTTTCTCTTTGGCGCTACAGCCCCAATTTGGACCTTCGCCTACCTCCATGAAACTCTCCGTTTCACTTCGGTTTACTAGATCTTAAGACATTAGGTAGGACTCCTTGGGCGGGTGATCAGCTCGTCACAAACACAGAAAAACGCGCGCGCGCTCGCACACACACACACACACACACACACACACACACATACACCAAACATCCATGCCCTGCGTGGGATTCGAACCCACGATCCTGGCTTCCGAGCGAACGAGAACAGTGCATGCCTTAGACCGCTCAGCTACCGTGATCGGCCAATTATCAGTTCTTTCTCTTCCCGACGGTGTCCAGTTAGCACTTTGGCCTGTACATTCTCCTGGTTAATGGGTAGGCCGTGCAAAGCTCAGGCGGTTAGTCGCTGGCTTCCCACCGCGGCTGCCCCGGTTCGATCCCGGGTCTGGGCAAGTGGGATTTGTGGTGGAAAAAGTGGCACTGGGGCAGGTTTTCTCTGAGTACTTCGGTTCCCCTGCCAATTCGCATTCCACCGATTGTTCTACAGTCATCATCATCTATCATCTGGGGCTAGTGTAATAGGCCAAACAGTGGCCGCAATACCAAATGGACTCAGTCGCATCCCATGAGAAAGAAAACATTAACGGGTGTTCTTTCTTCATGCATGAAGGGGCCGGAGCATTAGGCTGACAGCTAAGGTTAAAAATCAGTGCTGGTTTATTTCCACTTCCCACACATCTTCGTTTTTCGGACCTGGCATTTATTCCATATGCGCATTAGTAGTTACAGGCCTCTTTCATGTTTAATTGTAAAAGTTCATTGTCGATGTAAATGACGTCACTTTGTATTATTACATAGTATATTAATATTCATATTCAGTCACGATCTTATTTGTCATGATTGAGGTTCCTCGTAATTTTCCTCACTCAGGCCATAACCTGAGGATAGCCCTATAAGGGTCGAAACATGTAGTGAAACATAAGTTAATAAATTATAGTTGCGTAGACGGTGGAATCACACGCAATATGATGCAAAAAGTATAACAACGGAAGCAGTCTCGGGGCACCCAACAAGGGGCAATCTTTCAGTTTTGAGTTGGGCTTTGGATTAATGACCCTTCATCGTAAAACGTTACGTATTACGGAACTTTGAAAAGTCTTCTCAGGCTTTGATACAAGGGGCGTTGCACCTTTTGGTTCTTCTACCACAGTGTTGTCATCAGTCATACGTATTGAATAACCGAGCATTCATGATTCCGTTGTTGATACACGATCAGTAATTATCCAATCAATCATTAATTTAATGAACAAACAAGCATGACATAAACTATGCAACAGATCAGGGCTAACCGGTTTGCTGCATATGCAGACGACGTTCGTATATAGGCATTTCGATAAGCCAAAAGGGGCGCGGGGATTTCGCATGCAAGTCGACCTAATTCTTTTAGGAGGAACTAAGTTACAGTAATCTCTTGAGACGTTTCCAGTGTTCCAAGCAGCGTTTCTGCATAGTGCTGTGCTGAAAATGTCGTCACGGCCTGATAGGAGATAGGTCTGTTATCTCAGTCTCACGAAAATTTATTTCTTACTTACTTACTCATGGAGCTGAGCCCTTCTGGACGAGCCGCCAATTCTGCAGCTATTCAAGAATTTCCCAGCATTTTATGGAAGCCGAAGGTTCATTACCGTGTTCACAAGAGCCCTCCACTGGTCCCTATCCTGAGCCAGATCAATCCAATCCATACCATCCCATCCTCTCTCTATAAGATCCATTGTAATATTGTCCACCCACCTACGCCTTGGTCTTCCCTGTGGTCTCTTTCCTTCTGGCTTTCTCACCAATATCCTATACGCATTCCTCGTCTCCCCCATTCGTTCTACATGCCCTGCCCACCTCATCCTCCTGGACTTGTTCATTCTAATTTTACTTGGAGAAGAGAACAAGTTATGAAGCTCCTCGTTATGCAGTTTTCTCCAACCTCCTGTCACTTCATCCTTCTTCGGTCCAAATATTCTCCTCAACACCATGTTCTCAAACACCCTCAGTCTGTGTTCCTCCCTTAATGTCAAAGACCAAGTTTCACACCCATACAGAACCACAGGCAAAATTATAGTTTTGTATATTCTAATTTTAATGTTTTGGGACAACAGACGAGAAGACAAAAGGTTCTGGACTGAATGGTAGCAAGCATTACCCGAGTTCAGTCTCCTCTTAATTGCCTCCTGAATCAGGTTTCGATCTGTTATCGTTGTTCCCAAATATTTGAACTGTGCCACATTTTCAAAACATCTGTTTCCTATCTTTATGTCATGATTTTGCCCTGCATTTTGGTGACGAGACAGCAACATATACTTAGTTTTCTCTGTGTTTACTTCTACACCAACTTATTTCTAATATGACATTATTTCTCATTCACTTTTATAGAGCCGTACAGTTGACACAACATCGTTAAAGCATCCCTTAGTTCATCTAGCACTGCCAGGACTAACCTGAAAGTAACTATGACCGGTTCCTTTCACATCGTCCCAAATTCGTCCCCAAACCGGCACTTTTCCTTTGCGGCTGATGTAGTGTCGGTTAAGAAGGCTTTGCCTAGGAGGTGACTGGGTGGGTGGGGAAACTACTGACCTGCCTGTAACGCTTGCCACTTCCGTGTACACGCTGGTTGCATGAATCCAAAATAGCAACCCCTCTTCCTGAGTGCAGCAGTGTCTAGGTCTTATGCACAGAGGGTATGCAAAGGATTGCTGACTTTCACATTGGTGTCACATCCGTACATCGAAAGCTGCGTAAGCTGCTAGCTGGTAAAAGTAAGTAAAAATAAAGTAAAGCTATCCCTGTAACAGGCCGTGAAGGCCCATAGGGTTGTGAGACGTTAAGGGTCCCACATTACCTTGACAATCGGCTCAGAGATGGTGACAAGGTTGTCAGCCTTACGCGCCGGCCGCGCTTTACTCCCCAGGAAAATCATTTAATTAATTCCTGGTGTTGAGGATCAAATTTGGGATTGCAAATTTAAGTTATTACCTAGGTGCCTGGAGACTTGCGAAAAGTGTTTTGCAGTGAAAGAGCAAAGATGACAACACATGGACACGCAATGAGGTTAAGAATGCGATAATCAGCATTCATGCGTAATACCGTGTGCAAGACGCGCCGCTAACTAGGCCACTGGAGGTGGTCATATGAGCAAATACACAGCGACAAGACGCAAGAGGTCCACCCCCAGCCACATAGAATA
>NW_019731568.1:723122-741088 GCF_002891405.2 Cryptotermes secundus | reverse complement strand
CCCCCCCCCCCCCCTGAGGACTATTTGCTCATCACGGTTCTCCAGGCCTGTGTCAGTAGGGGCAGAGTCTAGTGGTGTTCCTAGTAAATTAAGAAAGGGTTTCTTATCGCAGCCCCAGATCATACTAGAAATGATACAGGGGAGTACTAACTAATTAAGTACTAAGCCATAGAGGTGCATGTAGGAGTGGATGTATAGACCCACGTTTTCCTGACCTCGGCACTAGTTGGAGGTGGTCAGCTTCACACCCTGGCAGCTTTACCCATGGGGAAGAGCCCGTGGCACCCATTTGGTAGGATGTTGGGTGGACCCCAGAGCCAGTCTGGACAACATGGAGAAGAGAAAATTCTTGCCCTCACAGGGACTCGAAATCTGACCCCTCAGTCATCCAGCCAGTAACCAGTTTCTATATCGACTGTGATATCCCGGCTCTTAAATATATGTGGTGAGTATAAATTACAAACCTGTCCCTAATGCAATTTTCTCGAAACTCTATCACTCTTATGGCCAAATATTTTCATCAGAACCCTGTTCTCAAACATTCTGCACCTCCAGTCTAGACCCTCAATATGGTATGTGCATCCACCTGATTATTTAAGTATTTAATAAGTAGAAACAGATAGTTGACTGGCCATTCCACTCCAGTCTGTGTGCCAAGTCCAGAGAAGAGAAGAGCAGATCTAGATGTAGCATCCCTCAAGGAGAAAGCAGTTGACTGAAGGTGGCAAGTGCAGTTGAGCAGTCAGAAGACAGCAGTTACACTAATTGGCTGGGTCTGACAGTTACGGTAAATACGTGAGTGCATCCGAGTGCCAAAACCCATTGATCCAAGCCCATATTATAAGTGAATACCCAAGGGGATCTGGGGAAGTGGTAAACAAAGAACAGATAATTCAATCCAGTTGAGGGTTTTCTTTTTAAATAACACTATGTCAATTGTGCCTGGTCCCAAATTAGCACTCTATCCTAATCTCAAACTAGTATGTCTAGGAAGGCCTACATCAACATTGCTTCAACATATCACCCATTTATGACCCTGGGAAAAAGATCTAATTCCATATCTCTGATTTGGAGCTGCAAATCAACAACAGAGGTGGAGAGCAACAGAGGACCAACTGGGACCAGTCAGTGAGCAGGAGCAGTGTCTACATGGGGGAGGAAACGACGAGACAGTGTGGTTAGGTGAAGCCGAATGTAAAATAAGTGGAAATAAACTGATTATATCTACACTTCAGTGAAACAATAATGGAAACCAGGAGCAAGATGAGATGGAAACTCACTCAAAAGAATTAGACATGTCTTGTGGTCAGTGGACTGTATTTGGATAGGATGCAGAATAGGAGAATAAGATTGTGGAAAAGTGACATGTAGACCCGTTGCTAGGCAACGACCATGAGAATACAACAGTTGTTGCTAGGAAATGGCCACAACAGGTTCATAACATGCAATAATGGAGTAACTGGGAAGCAGTGTTCTCTACATGTTTTGTGTGATAGCTACATGATGCAGCAACAGAAGAACTGTTGGGACAGGTTTTTTCAGTGCAATCTGTGCCGAGGCTATATAATAAGGAGCTGCTGCAATTATGAGAGCGTCTCAAGTTGGCAGAGGAGTAGGAAGTTGGTGTTAGAAGACTGGGAACCTGGGAGTTAGTCAGTTGGAGTGATGAGTGAGTTGTGAGACACGAGTCAGCCAGTAGGAATGGGAACATGGAAGGGGAGGAAGCTATGGTGTTCGAAGCCATTAGCAGGTGACAACTAGAGAACACACAGCAGATGGAGTGTGTGCTGTAGTGAACTCTTTAGAGTGTGTGTTTTAGCAGTAGCACTATAGTTACTTGTTATGATCTGGAAGTGTTCAATAAATCCAATTACCAATCCAAACCATCTGTAGTCACTCATTTATTTACTTACTTACTTATGGAACTGAGATCTTGAGGAGCCGCTACTCAAGAATTAACCGGCATTTTATGGAACCCGAAGGTTCATTGCAGTGTTCACACGAGCCCTCCACTGGTCCCTATTCTGAGCCAGACCAATCCAATCCACACCATCCCACACTATTTCTCTAAAATCCATTTTAACATTTTCTACCCACCTATGCCTCGGTCCTCCCAGTGATCTCTTTCTTTCTGGCTATCCCACAAATATCCTATATGGATGTCTCCCCCATTCGTGCTACATGCCCTGCCCACCTCATCCTTGTTGACTTGATCATTCTAATTATACACGTACTTGGAGAAGAGAACAAGTTATGAAGCTCCTCGTTATGCAGTTTTCTCCAACCTCCTGTCACTTCATCCTTCTTCGGTCCAAATATTCTCCTCAACACCATGTTCTCAAACACCCTCAGTCTGTGTTCCTCCCTTAATGTCAAAGACCAAGTTTCACACCCATACAGAACCACAGGCAAAATTATAGTTTTGTATATTCTAATTTTAATGTTTTGGGACAACAGACGAGAAGACAAAAGGTTCTGGACTGAATGGTAGCAAGCATTACCCGAGTTCAGTCTCCTCTTAATTGCCTCCTGAATCAGGTTTCGATCTGTTATCGTTGTTCCCAAATATTTGAACTGTGCCACATTTTCAAAACATCTGTTTCCTATCTTTATGTCATGATTTTGCCCTGCATTTTGGTGACGAGACAGCAACATATACTTAGTTTTCTCTGTGTTTACTTCTACACCAACTTATTTCTAATATGACATTATTTCTCATTCACTTTTATAGAGCCGTACAGTTGACACAACATCGTTAAAGCATCCCTTAGTTCATCTAGCACTGCCAGGACTAACCTGAAAGTAACTATGACCGGTTCCTTTCACATCGTCCCAAATTCGTCCCCAAACCGGCACTTTTCCTTTGCGGCTGATGTAGTGTCGGTTAAGAAGGCTTTGCCTAGGAGGTGACTGGGTGGGTGGGGAAACTACTGACCTGCCTGTAACGCTTGCCACTTCCGTGTACACGCTGGTTGCATGAATCCAAAATAGCAACCCCTCTTCCTGAGTGCAGCAGTGTCTAGGTCTTATGCACAGAGGGTATGCAAAGGATTGCTGACTTTCACATTGGTGTCACATCCGTACATCGAAAGCTGCGTAAGCTGCTAGCTGGTAAAAGTAAGTAAAAATAAAGTAAAGCTATCCCTGTAACAGGCCGTGAAGGCCCATAGGGTTGTGAGACGTTAAGGGTCCCACATTACCTTGACAATCGGCTCAGAGATGGTGACAAGGTTGTCAGCCTTACGCGCCGGCCGCGCTTTACTCCCCAGGAAAATCATTTAATTAATTCCTGGTACTCATTTCTGTTAGAGGCTGAGTAAACCCCAGGGCCTAGGTCGGCCGGAAGGATTAGGTCAACTGAAAAAAATCCAATGACCTCATTGGGACTTGAACCCGCGACCTTCCGGCCTGTAGCATAGTACCTTAACCACTGCGCTACCGCGTACCCACTTTGTAGGTGGTTGGTAGCAATTAAAAATACTTCTATGGAGTCTACCTGAGAAGTTTGCACAAGGGCATGAGGATAACATATGCCAATCTTTCTATACAAAATGGGAACATTAGGTAAAAAAGAGGAATTTATGGCGAATAATTAAGAAGTTATTGGTATTTTTTTCGAAAATACGAAACTAGAGCAGAATTGCTTTCGGGTTGAGAACTGGAGGTGAATGATAAAAGCGATGCAGTTGTTTTTCCATTCATCGCCACCATCCGCCTTTAGGACTCAGTCAGGGAGTACAAGTCTTGATATAGCCACATTAAAGGTTAACAGTCCAACCCGAAAACGAATCCACGATTAAAATTGTAAACTTAATATTGATTTAAGGGAAATTCATATAGTTGGTTCCCATTTAAATGTTTAAGGTATTTAAATGAAGGACGCTGGAATGGTCTGAACGTGTAGAAAAACAACAGAATTTCTAAAAAGGAAACAGTACGATAAGCGAGAGCGAGAGAGAGAGGGGCGAGTTGTTGGTTATTTTTACTATAAGATCTAAAAGTTTGTGACCATGGTACATTGCTACAAGTATCATGGTTTTGGACAAGTTGATTGAGGCACTATGCTACAAGCCGGAAGGTTGCGGGTTCAAGTCCCGATGAGGTCATTGGATTATTCAATTGACCTATTCCTTCCAGCCGCATTATGGCCCTGGGGTCGACTTAGTCTCTAACAGAAATGAATATCAGGGATATTCTTGGGGGTAAAGGGCGGCCGGCGCGTAGGGCTGACAACCTTGCCGCCATCTATGAGCCGATTGTCTAGAAAATGTGGAAACCTGAACATCTCACAACCCTATGGGCCTCCACGGCCTATTATAGGGATAGCTTTACTTACTTTTTTAAGATAAGGACACTGGAGTGGTCTGAACGTGTAGAAAAACTCAACAGAATTTCTGAAAACGAAACAGTACGACAAGAGAGAGCGAGAGAGAGACCTGCGAGTTGTCGGTTATTTTTTCTTTGTTTAATAAAGCTTTCTCAATGTCATAATTTGTATTTCGTCTAATGCGAAGACAGCGATGAATGATAAATGAGGTAGAATGTGGGAGAAAGTTGTAGCTTATTTTAAGGCAATATCCTATTCATTTGCGGGGACTGAAAAGTCGAGTCCTGAGAATCAAATCGGGATCTTCAGAATATGAAGCAAGAGTAGACTTCTTTTTAAATTTCGTGGGGTAAGGTGACACATGAGTGCTATTGGTACGTCGGCCACTAATTGGCCTATTGCACCAGCCTTGGACGGAAGATGAATATGGGACAAGTGATGGAATGAAAACTGGCAGGGGAAACCGAAGTACTCAGAGAAAACCTGCCCCAGTGCCACTTCGTTCAACACAAATCCCACATGACCTGACCTGGGATGGAACCTTGGCCGCCGCGGTGGGAAGCCGGTGACTAACCGCCTGAACTTATGGTACGGCCTGAAGTTATGAGTCAGTGGTCTAGTAACCTGTGAGCCGCAATCGTTCAACGTATTAGTTGGAATGCCGGGGCCCTTGTTCAGGTGCTAGGATTGAGTTGCGTAGTGTACAAGAACTGTTTTAAGTGGCCACGTTTTGATCTCATCTAACCAGAATCCCAAGACAAGTATCCAATTCGCATCATATCAGCGACGCTGCAGAAAACCGAGGCTGCTGAAACCGCACAATTGAATGAAGACAGACTGGAGGTTCGCTTCAGCCATGTCTTACCCGTCCCGCATTGTCATCGTTCACAGTACTGCTGCGGTATGGCCTTTCTTTTGTACAGATTTCCACACGTATAAACTGTTTATGTTACGAGCTCAGTGTATCACTGGAATGCAGAATTTAGTGGCGTGTTATGCGAAGTCAGTTAACGAACTTCATGGAGCTGAGCCCTACTTGAGAAGCCGTCAATTGTGCAGCTACTCAAGAACTTTCCAGAAATTTATGGAACCCGAAGGTTCATTATCGCGTTCAAAAGAACCCTTCCACTGGTCCCTATCCTGAGCCAGATCAATGCAGTCCATATCATCCTATCCTGGCTCTCTTAAGATTCATTCAGTATTATCCACTCACCTACGTCTTGTTCTTCCTAGTGGTCTCTTTCCTTCTGACTTTCCCACCAATATTCTAAATGCATTCCTCTTCTGTCGCATTCTTGTTACATGTCTATCTCATCCTCCTTGACTTCATCATTCTGATTACATATGACGAAGATTACAAGTTATGAAGCACCTTATCATGCACTTTTCTCAAACACCGTCAGTCTATGGCGAAGGCAGTTATTTTTTTTATTGCCAGTGGGGTGGGACTAAGTCCCTTGTACTGCGGCCACTTCTGGCCTATTGTACCAGCCCCAGATGATAGGTGAAGGTGATTGTGGAGCAATTGGTGGAATGAAGATTGGCAGGGGAAACCGAAATACTAAGAGAAAAACTGCCCAAGCGCCACTTTGTCCACCACAAATCCCACTTGACCAAACCCGGGATCGAACCCGGGCCGCCGCGGTGGGAAGCCAGCGACTAACCGCTTGAGCTATGGCGCGGCCCATAGTACGTCCGTATGTTTGATAGCTTCGTCTCAGAAACTGCGGAAAGAATTTCGATTAATTTTGGCATAAGGGGATTTTAATATCTGTGCCATATTACTCCTGCTTTATGGTAAGCCGAACTCGAACTTCATCAATATTCTGAAAAGTTGCTTATCTTTCCAAAGATTAATTTCTGATGCATATAGAAAATGACAAGTTTAAGTTATAACACAACGAACCTCTTGATATACAAGTTACCTGGTGCTAAATTAGTGAAATCAAGGCAGCTATGGTGGGCTAGTGTTCGGGGAGAAATGATAGTGCATACAGAAATTTGATGGAGAGAGAACTTTTGTGACACGTCCTCGGAGGAGGTAGGAAGCTGGGTTGTGACGGTGGCAGGAGAGTTTCCCTCAGTATCGTGTCCAGTAGCGGGCTTGGATATTAGCAATGTTGCACTTGCGAGTTCCGATATCGCTGCATTTGTTGAGAAGAGCGGTGCAGCACAAGAATGAACATCAGAACCAGTGACAGACAATGCAAAATCATAAAGAACTTGTTAGGAGAGGTTTAGACTGTATTGTAGGCGTATGTAGACAGACAAATTAATTCGGTAGGCTTATGTAAACAGAAATTAATTCGGTAGGCCTATGTAAACAGGCAAATTAATTCGGTAGGCCTATGTAGATAGGCAAATTAATTCGGTAGGCTTATGTAAACAGGCAAATTAATTCGGTAGGCCTATGTAGACAGACAAATTAATTCGGTAGGCTTATGTAAACAGGCAAATTAATTCGGTAGGCCTATGTAGACAGACAAATTAATTCGGTAGGCTTATGTAAACAGACAAATTAATTCAGTAGGCCTATGTAAACAGACAAATTAATTCGGTAGGCCTACGTAGACAGACAAATTAATTGATGTACAAGATACTCGTATAGTGTCGACATCGAAATGTCACGTGCCACCTCACATCACAGTGTCTTATTCACCAACGATCTGATCTGTTATTATTCTCCTGCCGTTTCCGCTTAAGAGAGAAACCGACTTGCTCCTCTGCTGTAAATACGTATAGTACCGGAAAGTTCGACGCTCATATCAACTCCCACCGTTGAACACAAGTCTAAACCTGCTTCATCTATCTCCTATTTTCATAACGTATTTCCCTTTTAAATATCTTTAAAGTTGTACTCCCGTCTCTATTTCGGTCTTCTAAGCTGCTTATTTCCATGAGTGTTGCCTATAAAAATTTTATATGCATATTTCCTCCCCTTGTGAGCTACATGCCTAGTCCATCATAACTTCTAAATTTTATTATCTTAACAATATTAGGCAGTCTGTATAACGGAAGTTACCCGCTATGTAGGCCTAATACTCGAAAAGTTTTAATTACTTAATACGCCTTACGTCAAATATCCCTACGCCTCTTCTTTCAGACATAATATTTTTATCTCGCTGAATGCAAGAGACCATTTCACAACATTACAAAGCAGTTGGCAAAATCATTGTTTTATATATCCCAGTTTTGGGGGTTTTAGAAGCAGATGGAATGATAACAGTTTGCGACCGTTTAGTGTGCTATAATAGATGCATGTTGTAAATGTATGTCTCTAGCCTCATCGTCTGTAGGCATGCATATTTTTTCCCCCTTGGCACTACAGCCCCAGTGGGTCTAGGCCTACCTCCATGAACTTCTCCGTTCACTTCGGTTTTTCTAGATCTTACACGTTCGGTAGGACTCCTTGGGCGGGTGATCAGCTCGTCGCAAGGCCTCTACCTGTACACAAACACAGAAAAACGCACACAAACATCCATGCCCTGAGTGGGATTCGAACCCACGATCCCGGCTTCCGAGCTAGCGAAGACAGTGCATGCCTTAGACCGCTCGGTCACCGTGACCGGCGTAGGCATGCATATACTGCATACAAATTAGCTTCTATTTGAATCGCTTCTGGATGTGGTGTTTGGGCCTCATCCCATTAAAGAATGAAAGAGAAACGGATATTAATTCAGCTCACCGACTTTGTAAATAAATGTTAGATAGACCTACAGGAGCTGCCCGTCATTTTCTATTCTTTTCACTCGTAAGCCAGCTGGAAGTGAAGCCCTGGCGTTGGAGCGGTTCCTCAGCCCGGTCCACCACACTTATCTTCAGACAGCTGTATAGCGCCTCTTTCTAGGTCTGCTACATTTCCTGTATGTTTTGCATCTATTAACTTGATTTCACAACAGCGCGTTCGATACGATAAGCTTCCTTCAGCACACTCTGTAGCTATTACAGCGCTGTTAACGAACTCTATTACATCTAGCCCCCACCCCTATAACTTTAACAACACAATTTCTGTCCTCGAACGATTGAACCATCAATTTATTTTCAGTTCCTCTTCTGTTATGCAAAAATGTCATAAGATGGAGACGTGATGATGTGTCTTTTTTGTTCGGCCAACAGAAACTCACAGACCGTCTGATCCCCAGTGTAGACCAAAGCGATCATGTTCTTTTTGCATTCTCTTTCTTTCTCTTCTATTTATGTTATTATTATAGTTATTAAAACCTGGCGATCACAGAATTAATATAGCACCGGGTCTACATTGACTGAATCAATTTCGTGGAAATTCGTCGTTAAGCGAAAATTCGTTATACGGAAATCTGTGTGTGTCTCTAGAGCCCCTTTGTTGAACCTTGGTCGCTTCTCAGGATTTTGATCTTTGAACAGTCAGAAGGGACTCCTTGGACGGGGATCAGCCCGTTGCAAGTCGCTACCTGCACACACAGGACAGCACAAACAGAATAAAAGCACACAGTGCCTTAATTGGAATTCGAGCCCACGATCCCAGTGGGCGAAGGCAATTGATGCCTTAGACCGCGCGGTCACTGTGATCAGCGCACGAAGATCTACATGTCGTTATTTAAGGGAAACAATTAGGGATATCGTAAAGTGATACAGTCTGCGTAAACGGTAAAGTAAGATAAATAAAAATCGGCAGTAATTATCTTAAATGCACAGTTCAAAATAAAGCGTACGGTACGGAAGGAAAGAAAAAGAAAAACGATGGAAAGAAATCGACACGGCGCTGTTAGCCTTTGACGGGCGATGATTGCCCAAGTCACTCCCTGGCAGAAGTTTGTGGCTGAGGATCCGAAAAAGAGGATCTTAATTTCCAGGCATTTTAACCTGAAAATGCATTAATTGAATGCCCTCAATATGAAGACATTGTGTTCTTCTTTAATTGATATTACAAGAGTCCTCTTTCTGAATATTTTCAGATGATGTTAGAGGTTCATTAATTAACCACATTGTGCAGTGCTTTTTCTTGGACAGTTAATAGTTATAGTAATATATGTATGTGCGATATTCTTCTTGTTGTGGCTTCCTGGTTCATGAACAATAGACCAGCTGCTTTGCATGTACGTTCGCATAAGATGATTCGCATGTCATTCACAGAGCCACAGAGCCCACTTTATTTTCATTTTAACGGCGGAGGAACAAAATTATACTGATGCCATGTCTTGTCTGAAACGTAAAGTCATTTGCCTTATTGTCAGAACATCCTTCAGTGAAATAATGAACTAAGTACACTGTCACACATACATTATTAAGAAACATGCCAGTAAACGTTTTAGTAGATTAACTGCTTACCATTAATCAATTATTCTCTTAATATCAACATGCAACGTAACAAGAAGTAACATTATCGAAGGAATTATGGTGATGTCAGTTGAAGTCTGAGTGACTGATTGATTGTTGGGCTATACAGTACCGCTGCTTTAGCTGCATTCTTTATGTGACGTCATATGCTGGGATTACTGTAAATGATGTGTTTGGAAAAAAAAAAATATGGAAGGAAATTGTCGTGGCATGTTCTGAGGCACTGTTGCAGCATGTAGTTGGATGGATTACGAAAAGCGCTTTCAGGAGAGCCTTGTCACCTGGCCGAAATTCAAAAGCAGGGCTTTTGGAATCCTACTCAAGAATGCTGATGGCAGTACTGTGAGTTTCAGTAGCCGAAAACCGAAAAGGGACGAAAGTACATGGTCGCGGCCCTTAGTTAGCAATGCAGAAATCGGCTGAGCTGAAATAGACAGTGCATCCCATAACCCCTGGGGTTAAAAGTTTGGAAACATGAAACAGTCAGCAGGAGGAAAGGTGAAAAAGGTAAAGTACGTGTGCTTAATCATTTAAGCACCACGCTATGAAGACGCGTGGTGGAGTGAAGGTATAGCTCCACCATTTTTGTTCTCTGCACTAGATGAAGGTGAGTTGTCAGCTTCACACCTCGGCCGCTTTATCTCTGGGGAAAGGCCCCCTGGTACCCATTGGATAGGAGGCAAGGTGGGCCCTAGAGCCCGTCCTGACGCTTTGGAGTAGAGAAAAATATCTTACCCCTAGCGGAATCGAAGTCTGACCGTCCAACAAACAGCAGGGAACATAAACTAATATCAGGGCTGTATGTCACTGTGCCTGTTCGCCACGCCATGGATGCATGTTGGGGATCATGGAGTGGGACTGCATGGAGAGTGGTCATCTTCATGTTTCGGCCTCTTTGCATGGAAGAAACTTCCTCTTGTATGACGTAAGCAATCAGGAGTAGATACTCGAACACTGGGATCGTGGTTTCGATCCCGCTTGGGACATAGATGTTACTGTGTTTATGTAGAAACCTTGCAGTGGATCTGTCCGCTATCTGAGGAGACGTACCAACCGTCTCTAAATGAGACTGCAGACCTGGAAAACTGGAAGTCTTGGACCAGTTTGATCTGTCATGTCATACAAGACGGAGAAGAAAAAAGAGAAAGGAATAGGAGAACCACGACAATTGTGTAATTGGCTTCTTAATTTTCATTCTTCACACAAAAACATGAAGATGATTAAATCACAGAAGATTATGTATGTGGGACATGCCGGAATGAAGGGGGAGATGAGCGGTTTGTATAATATTTTCGTTGGAGAATCTAAACTGAAGAGACCGCACTTCGGAGACTCGAGCCCATTTTGTCGTATAAACAGGCGTACCATATCTTGGGTACGTACCTGCATATGGCAGTGTGGACTGGGTTCAAGAGGATGAGATCCTATGGTGGTCCTGTCACAACACTAATGAACCCCAGAGGTTCCACATAAGTGTATAGTTTCTTGCCCGGCTGAGTGACTGTCAAATTTTCGATAAAGGCCCTAGAATTTGTTTATTATGTGATGTAAATGCGGTAGCACGTGGGGGCACTATGTTAGAAGCCGGAAGGTCGCGATGTCCCGATGATTTGGATTTTTTCAATTGACCAAGTCCTTCCAGCCGCACTATGGTTGGGATCAACTCAGCCTCTAACAGAAATGAGTACCAGGAATATTCCTGGCTTTCATGGCCTGTTAAACAAGGATATTTTTACTTATAAGTGCCATAGCACGTTCTCGTGGCCCATTGGCATAACTCATTCTCCCATTCAGTGTCAGTGTGATAAGCACACTTAATGCAGGCGCGCATGACGAAATGGATGGTGACTGTTACGAAACATATTTTGCTGGATAGCTTCTTCTAAAACCTCACATAATGTGTAATAATTATGGCAGTTACAAGAATAATCATTGACGATAATGGCTCATACCGTAGCAGAAGGAACGAACAATTGCGGACAGAGGTGTGAGAAAGTGACTTGTTATATATAATAGTCCGTAGGAAGCGGACTTTCTTTAATTAGATTCGGTAGATACGTATATAAATCCCGGAAGACTTAAATATGATGCGCACAGGACTGAAAATCTGATGAAGACCATTTACCTTCTTGCCATTGCAAAATTATATCCATTTGTAGTTGTTTGAGTGTAGGTGAAACTTTAATAGGTATCAATAACAGGGACTTCAAAACAAAAGAAACCTAGGTGTTAAAATAGAATGTTTTGCTACTGTGCTCATGAATAATTGCAACGGTTAAGTGCGTCACGCAAAGAAGATAAGAAGAGATGAAGAAAGCAGACAATGTACAGAAGGA
This sequence comes from Cryptotermes secundus, assembly GCF_002891405.2. Taxonomy (NCBI): domain Eukaryota; kingdom Metazoa; phylum Arthropoda; class Insecta; order Blattodea; family Kalotermitidae; genus Cryptotermes; species Cryptotermes secundus. Next base: position 729,109 of record NW_019731568.1, on the reverse strand, counting down.
CATCAAACTTAATCATCATGATTTTATAAGTCGATAGACTATGTCCTATCAATTATTTTATAACATTTTCTTCTTTTAGAATTCGTCTCTTTGGTGTTGGCTTCTATTTTGATGGTACCCCGAATTTATGGACTCTGACCGTTGAAGTATGCATGGCCATAGATGGAAGGTAACGTTTGTGGAGGTTTTAAATGTTTGTCTTAACTCCCACTGATGGTCTGTGTTTTGTTTGGTGTATATATCCTGTCTTGTGTTGGTTCTGGTGTCCAGAGATAGGGACTAGCTCTATTGACTGGGGCCCACTGAGTAGGCTTTTACCTAAGGATGCAGACAGAGTGCCCAGTCTCCGAAGCCTCGTTTTTAAGTAAAAAAAAAACGGGCAATGATGTTCCAAAAGTCAGTAATTGTATCATCATCGCTAGTTTCTTAGTCGACGGAACTTCAGGCATCATGATATATGTGGACGGAACAATACACCCCCGTGAGGGAAAAGTGAGGACTACCAACATTAATGTCACTAGAAAATGTATATAGACTACGTTATCAGTAAAGAAGGTCGTCTTCTGGGATGTGGCGCCGTGTAGATATTGTGTAAACCGACGTTTCGGAGGAACGGTTTACACTATCTACACGGCGCCACATCCAAGAAGACGGCATTCTTCATAGTCACCGTCATGAAAATGTCAAATCTTACATTATCAATATTTTTTTTCTAATTTTAATAATGTGTTTTATCATCACTAATCCAAGTATTTCACGATTAGAATAGTCATTTCATCGTGTAATTCGCTAGCACGCATGGGATGGGCGATCTACACAGCTGTATACAGGATGTCCCAGGAGATATGACAGTATTCTGGGAGGTCATAGTATCGGTCATTCTAAGCGAAAATAAAAAATGTATATGTACATGTGTCATATTCCAAACGGTTTCCGAAGTAGAACTAATTCACTGTACAGTCCCAACATTGTTGATAAGACAAATGTATTACTTACTGTTTCTAATGCCGGTATTTATTGTTCAAGTGACGAAGTTGGTACAGTTTACCTAGTATAATTCATTTTCGAAAATTCCACCGTCAACATCAGTGCACTTTGCACTTTGCAACTGGTGTGAGGACATGGCGTGTTGCTCGTCTGAGTACATCTTGACTTTCTTTTAAGCGGGCGATAACATCCATTATGAGATCGAGCATTTCGTCTCGTGTCTCCGCGTTCTTCTGTTACTCTATAAACAGAAATCTAATGGGGTTAGGTCTGGAGACCCTGGTGGCCAGTTAACGGTACTGCCACAAGCAATCCACCGATTATCTCGAAAACCGTTCGGAGTAGGGCACATGTACATACACACTTTCTTGCTTAGAATGACCGATATTGTGACCTCCCAGAATGTTGACCTTTCCTCCTGGGACGCTCTGTATATCTGTATATGAATTCTCCATAAAAGTGTTATTTAATTAGATTCTAGATTGAGGCGTTCTTTATCATGACTTGTGCTGGTCTTCATTCGAAAGGCGTTAGCCGAACATTGGCACAAGCATGCAACAACAAACGGATGCAAAGGGAAGCCCATATGGGACGCAGACAGGAGCCCGTGTGGCTAGCTGAGGGTTAGACGACCGGGTTTCAGAAGCCGGCGAGTGTAAGCATAGGAGTATTGCTCTGGGCCACGGGCCCATGTGCTTTTTCAGCTACGTAATGTGAACTGTGAAGGATGTGGCTCTGGGGCCCAACCACCCTCATGTCGGATGTTCTTGTTCCGGGGGTAAATCGGCTAGAGTGTCACGCTGACCGTTTCCATCTGATGCCAAGGTGCCCACTATATGCCTTCATCGCTTGAAGCTTGGGCCCAGTCAGAACACGAGCCCCTGATGGTACCAGTATATTAACCCATTTGTAGGTTATATACCGAACCCTTATGGCAGGTAGGTGTGTGCGTTTTTCTCTATTTGTGTACAGGTAGAGGCCTTGCGACGAGCTGATCACCCGCCCAAGGAGTCCTACCGAATGTGTAAGATCTAGAAAAACCGAAGTGAACGGATAAGTTAATGGAGGTAGGCCTAGGCCCACTGGGGCTGTAGTGCCAAGGGGGGGAAAAAATTAGTGGGACTTTCATATTTCCCTTGTTATAAATCCGTTGCCAGGAAACGGATAGTGAAAACTAGTGGAAATAGACTGATAAGATTAGTGTGGAGTGGTTGTAAATTGTGTAAATCAGCAAGTAGTGTAATAATTAATTGTAGTTACGACTTGTGAATATCAAATAAACCGATTCGCCAATCCAAACCCGCGTCTGTAGTCACACCTACACGTGACAAAGTTTTAAAGGCACTACCTACCATCTCGCAAAGTTTCTGTAGCAATATATCTGTCTGTCTATGGCTCTACGGTCCTTTTCTGGGACCGTGGCCGCCATTTCGGTTTTTTAATCCTATACACAGTCTGTAGGACTCCTTGGACGGGGGATCAGCCCATCGCAAAGCGTTCGAGCGAGCGAAGACAGTTCGTGATTTAGACCGCGCGGTCGATGTGATCGGCAGTAGTACATCGTACTAGTAAGAGTAGTATGCAAAGGTAAAAGGTAAAGTTGGCCCTGTGCTTAACTGCTGTAATTAAGCACCACACCATGAAGGCGTATGGTGTAGTGGATGTATAGATCCACATTTTCATGACCTCGGCACTATTTGGAGGTGAGTGGTCAGCTTCACGCCCCGGCCGCTTCACCCCCAGGAAAGAGCCCCCGGTACCCATTGTATACAAGGTTGGGTGGACCCCAAAGCCGGTTTGAACGACATTGAGAAGTGAAAATTCATGCCTCACCGGAACTCGGAACTCAAACTCCTCCGTCCTCCAGCCCGTAGCCAGTCGTTATACCGACTGAGCTATCCCGGCTCCTACTCGTAGTATTTAGGGTTCATAAAATTCCAGAGAATTAATGCTATCGTGAAGAGACGTTTAAAGGGAACGCTTAAGGGATATGCCAGTAAAACTGAGATACAATGGCGTTCCTAGACTATCTGCACACAGATTTAGCCCAAATAAAAATAACGATACATAGCTTACAAGGGCGGCTGAGACGATCACGTATATAATTCTCACAGTGGGTGGGTGGAGTCAAGCTGGGTCCATTCGGCACGTCGGTCACTGATTGGCCTATTGTACCTGCCCCGGGTGATTATGATGATGGAGAATTTGGTGGAATTAGGATTGGCAGGGGAAACTGAAGTACTCGGAGAAAACTCGCCCCAGCGCCACACTGTCCACCACAAATCCCACTTGACCACACACGGGCTCGAACCCGGGCCGCAGCGGTGGGAAGCCAGCGACTAACCGCTTGAGCTATGACGCGGCCTGAAAGATGGCGTATGTCTCCGTATACCGTGTAGAGGGCTTTTACATATTAAGACAGTATTAAGTTTCCCTGAAGAAAATGATAGTGAACTATTACAAAACTTTTGAAATGCCATGTACATGGTGTTTCAGCGGGAGAGAACAGGTCTACAGAATAGAGGAAGTGCGTATGTGAACCAATGGTTGTGCAGTCTAGATTGTTTCCGGTCGACGCACTCTTGTTCTGTGATGCTATCTTTGCAAGGCACTCGCTGCTCGTTCAGCTTTTTTTTTTTTAGTGGTCTAGTCTCTCGTCAACGGAGCGTGACTTCAACGGTCGGTTGTTATACACTTTAAACTTTTTTTTTGTTATTGTTTTCCAGCTAAAAGTAAGCTGAAGCCTTCGGCAATGGTTTTCAGACTCTTTTTAATGCAACTCAAGCGATGAGTAGCTACACGCCATTGTTTCTCTTGCTGACAGACTAGCTGAATGAGGATTTCTGATTGCTGGTAAGGAGATGGTGGGCGCATAGGTTTACGCCTTCACTTGCGGCGTATAAGTGACTAGGTCGCTTTATGGAGAGGTCACATACTTAGTTCCTACGTGCATTTTAGTTCTGAATCAAAGACTTATATTGTTCACTGTCTACGACGTTTCATGACTATCGTGTTGATATTGTCACGTACTTAGGGTCGTGACCGATAGTAACGGGTTGTGGATTGGATGATTGTAATTATTGACGTCTTCTTTAACAATCACTCTTAATCATCAACAATTTACAGTAACTCACAATACGTCTTCAGAGTCTGCTTTCACTAGTCGTTGCTGGGTAACAGGTCTCAACAATGCCCATTCCTTTACAATGTCTTCACTATCCGTTTCCTGGCAACGGATTTGAACACAGGAAGTATACCAGTCACGCTCCAGATATCACTGTACGGGAATCGAACCCGGACCTCTGGATCTGTATCCAGGAACCCTGACCACTGGACCACAGAGGCCTTCAGACATGTGTTACCTTCTCATTTATTGACTGATCACACGTCCCGTTTCTACAGGACAGTCCCGAATTTGTGTGTTGTCCTGGGGTCCCAATCGTTAATTAATAATTGAAGAAATATCACGGATTTAAACTGTCAGTCCTTGTATACATATAACAAAACTTGTTCCCCTAGGGGCAGATGTTTGTTGTGAAACAGTCTGTTGTCGACACGAGTTTCTTCATGCGAGTATACAGTACAGTCGGCAAGAACACAAACAAAAGAAACATGTCGATCAGAGAAGTGTTAATGGTAATTTATTCCCTCGGCCGATTGCTGTTATGCTTAACTTCGCTCAAAACGAGAAAGCAAGTTCTCGTTGCTAATTCTACATAGCCGGACAGATAATTTTACGAAGGCGGTGGAGCGTATGGACCGCCTCTGTGGTCTAGTGGTCAGAGTCCCTGCCTACAAGTCCAGAGGTCCCGGGTTCGATTCCGGCTCTACCAGATTTTCAGAGAAGTGAGTCTGGAACGGGGTCCACTCAGCCTCGTGAGGATAATTGAGCTATTTCCTCTATCCGCAAAAGTTGGCACTGACTTCGCCAACAACCGGCGGTCGTTAGGTCGACATAGTTCGCTTACGGAGTTTGTTTTGGTGGAGCGTATGGAGTGACAGTCTTCATGAACGCTTGAGGTAGCTAATGAAACAACAGCAACAACAGAAAAGGAGAGGAATGAAAGTGGCTGAGAGGCGAACTTTTGTTCTTGTAGGGTTTGAGGTTGTCTCAGTGATGGCTGTGATGAGTCCTGTTTTCTGGGATGTGACGTCGTGTGCAATGAAAGTGGCTTAGAGGCGAACTTTTGTTCTTGTAGGGTTTGAGGTTGTCTCAGTGATGGCTGTGAGGAGTCCTGTTTTCTGGGATGTGACGTCGTGTAGTCCATTGAAAGTCAAGCCGCATTTCTGAAGAAAATTCCTCATATTCAGGGTCGAAGAATAAGGCAAGCGAGAAAGCAGCATGAAGCAGGTAGCAAGCACAGCTCTGGTTTCTTGATGGGCTTTTTCTTCTACCATGAAGATGGAGACAAAATGTTCCTCTGAAACTTCGGTGGGCTTTAGTGAAACATACCATGCTGTACCTCACAAGAGAACTGTTTTATTCTTGTTCTTTGTTTCCCAAAAGATATTTGATAAGTTTTCAGCACGTGAATGTGCTCCTCCATTGTCACTTACCCTCTTTCTCCTCTAAAAGTATATACTGAATTTTATTTCCAAAAATATGACCACCCTACTTATTTGTGATTGTCGCCACCTGTAGTTGGTATGTCAGGAAGTAGCCTACATGAGCTAATTCATGTCGATCTATACATCGACTCCTCCCATACGCCTTCATGGTGTAGTGCTTACTAAGTTAAGCATAGGGACTTTCTTTTCTTTGGGGCTACAGACCCAGTTTGGGCCTTGGCCTACCTCCATGAAACACTCCGTTTCACTTCGGTTTACTACATTCGGTAGGACTCCTTGGGCGGGTGATCAACTCGTCGCAAGGCCTTATATACCTCTACACAAACACAGAAAAACCCATACACACACACAAGCACTAAACATCCATGCCCTGAGTGGGATTCGAACCCACGATCCCGGCTTCCGAGCGAACGAAGACTACGCTTGACTAC